>NC_058107.1:155000-455000 GCF_914725855.1 Thunnus albacares
GATAACAAGGAACTGGCTCCAAAAAACATGTCTTCTTATAGACAAATGGAGAGACACGGTTCAACAAATATATCAGATGAAGTACTTAAATTATAAAACGAGAGGGAACCTGAAGCTATTTGACAAAAAGATGATCTAAGTGGTCAAGTTACTATCATATCATTTATGTATGTTATATAAAAAACTGTCATCCCTTCTAGTGTGAAACTCTGCAGACACATCATTCTGCACAGTGAAGCTCAAACATCCAACTGAAAGAACAAGAAGAAAAACACATTTCTGAGTAAAAGAAGACTTTTAGACTTTAGAATTGGATGTCATAAAACTAAAACAATGTCATGAAAGATGCTACAACGCTCCACAGAGCTGAGAGCAACTGCAGATGGTTGATGATTCTCTGTGGGTTTGTCACTATGAGAGACACCTTTAACATCGTCCTGTGAGCCACTGTTATATATAATATAAAGATATCGAGTAGTACAGCTTAAAGGCGGGGAAGATAGTGGTCTTGGTTATAGTGAAAAAACTCTGGCTAACTTTTCTTAGAAAGAGAGTTAACAGTGAGCATCATCTGCTCCTGGCTCACAGAAAAGCAACATAGCTGTTAAGTTGCTCTGTGCCTGATGGACTTGCTCTCAGTGTGAAAGCATACTGATAAAGAGAAAGTACCGACAGTCTGAAACATCACAGTCGGAGCCACTTTCCAAGGTGCCTCTTGTGATTGAGATAAGGGCTTTCACCTCCTCTGCACTCCAATGAGCTGATCACTCGACACCCATCTTCAGCTTGATCTTTTCCCCCATTCTGTGCCACTCATGCTGCTCAGTCCTCTTCTCCCTATTGACCTGAAGTGCAGAAGACTCTGCTGTTCATCTGCACCTACTGTGGGAATGTGAGAGAAGACGGAGTGACAGTTAAAATATTTACACCGGTGGGGCACATTCAGTATACAGTAGTCTACAGGCTCGGTGTTGATCAGATATGGAGACCTCGGATCCTCCGAAGCGTCTTCACAGGCAGCACTTGTTGGCTCAGAGAGTTTTTTTTCAAGCATCATTTTGCATGTGGACATCAGGGTGTCGGCACTACCTTCTCTTTGCCGCTGACTGTCAGGTTTCTGAAAGCCGTATTGACTCACCACGTCAATCTCCTCTCTCATTAGTGAAATTCACCCTCTCTTTGAAATGGTGACACAATCCAGCTGTCTGTCACAGCTGTCAGAGAGAACGGACTATGACAGTTGGCTGTCTTGAGGTGGGAATGACTGACAAAGAGGGACTGGATACACACCGAAAATAATGTCTGCCACACATACTGTACACAATGACAAAAGGTTGCAGTAACTCTGACTTTGTGATCTGCTTTATTGTTGCAGGTTTTTCTTGGAGACGCTGACTCCTGACAGGTGAGCCGAGCAGCAGCCGACTCCTTCAGTTTGAAATAAGACCAGCTGTCATTAACTCAGCCAGCGACCTGCTACTCTTATAGATACTCCTATATTTGTTCATTTTTATTGCTGTTCAAGAAAAACAATGTAAAATTGGAAACAAACATAAAATTCTAAATAAAATAAATAATATTCCTGACATTAAAACATTGACTGAAGTTTAAAAAGAAGTCATCCTGTCCTCTGTCCTCACTGCTGATGTGGAAATGTTAATGTGTATGTATCCCATTCAGTAATTACAGAAACACAAGTATATCATGGACTAAAAGTGCAATACAATACTCAAAATGTTTCACGTTTTAAGTAAAAACATACTTTTCATTTTCTTTGCTGTTATTTTTTTTGGTTTCTTTGAACCTGCAGAAAAATATGGAAATGTTGTTAATGCACAAAGGATAAAAATATGACACACGGTGTGAAATCATTTGTAATTTTTGCAGCTTTCAGTTTGGAGAATATGTTTTCTTGCTTAGCTTATTATCTCCATCATAAAAAAAGTACAATTCAATTAAATGGAATTATGTCAAAGAATAACAAATAGACAATGAATGTTAGAAAATACCACCTATTAGATAAATAATTTAGTGTTGCCATGAGGATTCTTACAAAAAAACTGCAGACAAACATATAATGGAGTTAAAACACAGCAGTAATAAAAGCTAAAGGCTTTTAACACAGACCTGTTTGAATCTGAATGATTTCATAGGTAAAAAGCTGAACTTATTTTCCACATTCTGCACATTAATTCAGCCTGAAGGTGCTGTAATCTCTGTAATCTCTGTCTACAGTGTAAAGAGGATTTCTCATGGAAACCATGCTGAGACCAACACGACATATTGTGTGTATTGATTCGACATCACACACCTGCAGGCTACCTGTGCTGACTGTGATGTGTTAAAAAATCAAACCAGTTTATTTCAAGTGAAAATGATAACAGCGAAGCCTTACAGTCTCGTTATTTATAAATCAAGATCAACAAGACTTGATCAAGTCTGAGGTTACAATGTGACTATAAGTCGTCCACTAACTGCAGGGTTGGCAGCTGGTCCCAGTGGGAATGGCAGTTGGTCCCAGTGGGAATGGCAGCTGCCAGCATTGTGTGAGTCTGTGTGTGAATGGGTGAATTATCAGTTAGAGAAATGCTTTATAAATGGAGTCCTTTTACCATTTACCATCCATTTTGTACCTGACTTGTACTTGACTCAAGTCAATTACTTGAGTGCCATCTCTTGTTAATCATTGTTGTTACTGAGAAAATCTTCTGTGGTGGAACGTAACTGCACAGTAAGTAGAATGAAGGACATTTTTCTGATAATACTTCTGGACTTTCAAAGGTACCCTATGGAGTACCACTCGTACAGATTCCTTTTTAAGTGACAAATATGAGTACCTGAGAATTAGAGGTACATAAGTCATGAACAGTCTGCCTTTCAGGCCAAAACCCACAAATTTACAGTCTTCTTTTTCCTTTGTTGGCACATTGTCATGCTTCTTTATGTTCCCCACAGCTACTGTCAATCAGTGGAATAGTGTGAAACTCGCCTCATCTACGTCGTCTTGCACGTGTGTGTGTCCTCATGCACGTGCATGATGTAAACAAAATGGGGACCAACTCATAAAAACATTGCTCCATTGCACTACTAGTGGTCAAAGGCTCCACAAGGTACCTTTAAGTAGAATTTTGAATGAAGGACTTTAAGTTTTAATGTAGTAACTTTACAGTGTTGTACTGTTATTTTCAGTAAAGGATCTGAGTACTTCTTCCACCACTGAAAGTCCAGACAGAATCTTTAATTTATGCTTTGTGCTGTTAGTAAGTCACAGAGTTTCTTCTCATTTACTTCTCCCAAATGATGCACCAGATTTGACCGTGCTGCAGCAGCACACAGTCTTTCCCTTATTTCAACAAGCACTCTGAATAGTAAAAAGCATTACACACAAATGAACAAAAAAATAAGGCCAGAGAGCCTGACTCTTTAAGAGGTGCTTCTGCTGAGCACCTAATATCTACAACGGCTTCATAAAACCCAGGCCTGTGCATTTTTCTCGTCCTATCGAGCACCATGTAATCCCTCGAATTACAATGCAAATGAACAAAAGAACCACCGAAATAGATGAGACCAGCAGGCTTCATCTGACAGCAGCAGGAGATGGCCTCCTCTCAGGCAGCTTCTGCAGAGTTAAGTGCTGTGTTACATCAGTCACAGTGCTAACTGTCAGCAGGCATGATGCATTTTCATAAATCCACTGAAAGCTTTTGATTAATATAATTAGCTTTGCTTCAGTCACTGCACTTTTATGAATTTATAATTGTGTGAAGGGGACAGCTGCTGTTTGCCTAATTCCTTTAACCGCCTTTATCGTGGGTGATTTAATGTATACAGTATGTTCTCTGTAATTAGATATTTAATGGTTTTCCAGTGTAATAAACAATTGATCATTTTGAAATACAGTAAGATGGGACATGAAAATACAGATTAAGAGATGTAAAACAAGGAGACCACAGATATAAGGAATGAACCTCAGCCTGCTGTTGTGAAACACATCTTTTGCTTCAACTGAGAGATTAAATGCACTTCTGTGGCTTGAAAAATATTTGTGACGCCTTAAGGTTTCAAAGCAATTTCAACATATTGTCATCAGGGTAAAAAAAAAAAAACTCAATTCAAAAATTCAATTGCACCTTTCTGTCCTCAGTCGGTGTGTGCTGAGCTTCCCTCGCTGTCTGCTGTCACCTGTTGCTATCTTGCTATTGTCAGTCTGTCCTCATGTAGCTGCGTGCATGTCTTATTGTGGTTTTGCTTTTACTGTGTCAGACTGATTTATGTATTTTATATACTGTGCATGCTTTTTATGTCAGTGCTTCTGCTTTGCATGTTCCAGTTAGTGTCTAACAATGCAGCACAATGTGGTCTTATTTAGACAGTATTTCTATTAACATTAATATCCTTCATTTTATTGTCTTGCATTTCTTGTATTATGAGCCTCTGTGTTGCATATTTTAAATAGCACCTCACAATGTAGTATAAGGGTGTCCTGAATGATATTTCTATTAACGTTAATATTCTCTTTTCTTTTTATTATTGTTCTACATGTTTATAAATGATCTCAATAACTTTGTTATTTCAGTCATATAGTCTGTTTTTAGGGTGACTCTGTAACATCTGTCCAGGGACTACAGATGAAAAATAGCCTTTTTTACAGCAATGTTTATTAATGTGCACTGCCCTTGTTAAATAAACCAACAAATAAAATAAATAAATAAATAAACTGGAGATACAATTTTTTTTGCCCAACAGCAACGACATTTGAGATGCCACCATGTTAATCATATAGATGCTTCAGCAGTTTCACTGAGCATGTGGCAGTTTGTCTCCCTGACATTTAGCTCTGTTCTCTCTCAGCTCCGCCACCCCCTCTGTTATTTGTCACTACTATGTACACTGAGCAGAAATCAATGCCAAAACTTCTGCCAGTAAAGTTTTCAGTCATTGTCAAACAGAATTTTTTTTCCTTAAATTTTCTCAAACAGTTATCAGTAGCAGTATGCTGTTTACCTTCATAGCATGAAAACACACTGGGTTTGTGTTATATGGGTTCAAAGGGAGAAAGAGGTGGGTGGGTGGGGGGGGGTGGGGGGGGGGGGGGGGTGGGTGGATTGGATGACTGAAGTTTGAAGAAACAAGACATATTGGCAATTTAACAATTTATTAATTTAACAAACAGGAGCCTCAGTAGCATGTGGAAGAACCATACACAGCCACAACAGCCTGGCACCTCCTCCTCATGCTGGTCACCAGCCTGGTCACACTCTGCTGTGGGATGGCGTCCCATTCTTCAACCAGCATTTGTCCCAAGTCAACCGACATGGTTGTGGTGGTCACTCTGGCACGAACAGCATGCCCAAGCTGATCCCACAAGTGTTCAATGGGGTTGAGGTCAGGACTGCTGGCAGGCCGTCCCATCCTCTCCACTCTGGAGGTAGTCTCTGATAAACCCCACAAACCAACAAATGCTGGTTGAATCATCCAATCTACCAAACACCAAACAAGAGTCAATGGCAGAATAAGCTGTTTGGCATCGGCAGAGAAGATTTGGCATATTTTTCATGGGCGCAACCCACATACTCAGCTCTGCTGCTCATCCCACAAATGCATGTTCCTTACAAATGTGGCTCCATTTAAAAGGGAAATAAACAGGCTTTCCAACGGTATAAGATTTATTGCCAAGAAGCATCGTTACAACAAAGAAATAATCTACCAAACACAAATGTCCTTACTTTTTGTGCTATGTTTACATGCTGCCCATCTGGTACTTTTGACTCAGGAGCCTCTATTGTGGCAGATGAAGGTCTGGACTGATGCAGTGATGCTCATGCTGATGCTGGTCTGAGTGTCTCAGAAATATTTTTGTTCCCATTTGCCACAAAGATTAAAGGTTGTGTATGTAGGAATCAGAAATTCCTCTCATTAGTGACATCCGTTGCTATTAAATGAGGTGCAGTCAACATCCTGGTGCTTGTGCACATGCTCGTGGCATGAGACTATTGCAGGTGATGTCTTTCTCCTCGCTTACACGTCTCATAATTACATGAACGATCTCTAACGTTGTGTTTTGCACTGTGTTTAAGCAAAGCATCTCTCACTCCCAGTTAGTTAACCCCCCACCTTGCAGTATGTACATGTGCGAGGCTCCTGCTGCACTGTGGCCTCTGACAGGTGAGAGCCAATCTGCACCACCCAACTCACACAAATATGCGTTAATCAACCATCCAAACCACCAACTTTTTTTTTTTTTTTTTACCAACCGTGTTTACTAAACATCAGTAGGCTCAGTGAACTGTGTCCTGGCAGCAACGAGCTGTGGCTCGGGAGCAAAACCTTGCAGTTTTGTTGTGAAATGTGTGCTTATTACAACCTTTGGACTACCAGCAGGAAAAGCAAGAGGGGTAAGCTATGTTCTGCTATCGCTCTGCAGTTTGTTTTCTGTTCCTTTGTTGAGGAAATAATGTTGTTTTAGCTGTGTGTGCTTGGGAGTGGGTGACTTGTCATTGTGGGGGTGCTTTGTTGTGAAATGTGCAGCGGTTGATGGAGGCAGCTAGCTGTTTCATTAGCTGGAGAGCTAATATCTGCAGGCTGTTTCTAGTCAGATAGCACTGTTTTTGTTGTGTTGTGTGGTTATGCTGGTCGTTTGTTGACGTTAGTGTGAGACAGGCAAGGCACTCGGGAGTGTACAAAAACATCACTTCCGTTGGATTTTTGTGGAAAATCCGACCCTCGTCTTTCACATAGAAATCAGTCCACAGGCTGATACAGACAACTGTTCACTCATTGGCAATAAAAAAAACATTAATACATGTAAATTGCTTCACAATTCTACATATAGAACCTTTAATGCTGGACGGAACAAAATGCATTCAGTTGGGATTCATTTCTAAAATGATAAAACATACATTACATAACATATAACACCCAAATCCCAAATCAATATTAAATTACTGTTTTGGAGGAGTAGAGGTACAGTTACAGCTACAGTTAAAACCTATGAAATAGACCTGCTTACTGGGACGAGATATTTCAGGCACCATTCATTGCAGAACTAAAAATCCCATTTAGTTTTCCCATAGACTGCGTCACATGACTCACGCCTCTACAGCTTGGACCAGCATGAAACTCTCAAATCATCAGAACAAAAGATGAACAACTGTGTTTAAAATATCTGGTTCTTTGATAAAAAGTTGAAGGTACAAGACTGTGTGCATAAAAATTTCAATGTAGAAGTTAACTATGACTCTTAAGGTATATTTTGGCAAGAAAAATCAAATCACCAAGCTTAAGCCTGTTACGTGCGCCGGTAACGGTGAGTGGAAACTAAAGATTATGATGTTTAGAAAACTGAAAACACAATCTGCAACTTTACACTCAGAAACTATGTTGATATGTTTTTGTCTTAACTTTGATACATGCCTCTGACTGCTTTCTTCTCCATAGTGATGACCCCCGGGGTTCATGGGTATTGTAGTATTTTGAGCCGTTGACCATGCTAAAATCAAACTATTGTCCATCAACGACAACTATTGGATGCATTCTGAAACTGTGTGCAGACATCCACAATTCCCAGAGGAGGAAACCTACTGACTTTGATGATCCTCTGACTTTTCCACTTGCTCCACCATGAGGTTAATATTTGTGATTTTGAGTGACATGTATTGAAAGTCACGTCCCTTCGGCGATCCCCTGATTTATATTCTACCGACATCATCAAGTCAAATTTTTACTTTGTCCATTACTTTGGCTCATGACAATACCTGCAAATCTATTCCCACCAGCCTCAACTGTCATTTGTGTTTAGTGCAAATAGGCAAATGTTAGCATGCTAACATGCTAAACTAAGATGCCGCTACGGTAAAATGATACATCAGCATGTTAGCATTGTCATTGTGTCTGGAGAGACGCCAGTTGACATGCTGGCATTAGCATTTAGCTCAATACACAACCTCAGAGAACTGTAGAGTGTATTCAAATGAATGATTATGAATTTAAGGATAGACAGTTCATGGATGGTTCTGCTTTTTCAGTCTTGCTGCAGGGAAAAACAGACAGAAAAGTCATAGATGATTTATTTATTTATTTATTTATTTATTTATTTACAGTTGAAGCCTTTTAACAAACTGTCAAACCTGTTTATGGACAAGTCTTAAAACCTGATGAATACATGCAGGGAGAAATACTGACATAAAAACATTGTTTGAAAAAATATTTTATATTCCTGCACTAAAAATAACTAATAACTTATTTTTCATTGATTTATTCATACATTGACACATGGATTCAGCAGTAGGATTTACTGTACCTTCAGCACATGCTAATAAAGATGAGTCAAACCCTTGGTGGCTGTATCTGACTCATGATTGGTTGATTGGTAACAACATGAGTCAGAGCCCAGAAAAAAAACTGGTAAAGCAGCAGGCAGTAAGTTACGTGTGTCACAATGAACAGGAAAACATGCTAATAATAAAAAGATAACAATAAACAAATCCATTGAATTGCTTCTAAACCATCATGGAGTAATAATAGTTAATGGAATTAAACATTTTCCTTTTTAATTGATATTGAAATGTTAATTCCATTGATAAATTGTTGTGTGCTTATTAATAATCATAACTAAAGGAAGCCAGGAGAATAATACCAGTACTTAATGAAGGTGAGCGGTTTACACTGTAGCTTCTTCAGGTTTTAAAGTGCAATCCTCCCTCACCAGGCTGAAGAGATCTGCTCACTATTCAGGGAGGAGCCACCATCATGTCAGAGGTGGACAGCACTGGCTGACTGATGACTGATATTTAATAAAAATATCAATATCAGCCTGAGCCATCAGAAAATCTGAATATATATTGTTGTAACCCTCCACAGTGGATCCATTGTGTGTGTGTGTGTGTGTGTGTGTAAAGGAAAGTGGGGGTGGGCGGTGCTCCTGGCTGGTATGTGATTATGTTCTCTATGTACGAGACAGCAATGCTGCTGACACTGAAGTGAAATTATAGTCCTTCAGTTTGTCTCTGGAGAGACGCCTCCCAGGATTCAAGCCTGACGATCAGCTCTCCACCACCTGTCTAAGCTCTCACACACACACAATCCAATCACACACACTGTTTAGCAGACAGAGAGAGGACACATTCACTTCCTCACGGATATTATCACGCTTACATGCAGCATTCATGCACAGACATATGCAGAGACACAACAACACACAATTGTAAAATCAGTCTTGAGATGAACTTCATTTACTGTTTGCCATTTTTTGGGCAGAATTTAAAACTGCAACATTTCAAATTATTTCAACAGATTTGCTGCAATCAAAGGATTGATTGTGAGGTTGAAGTAAATCTGCTTGTATTTCTCACCACAAGTTCAACTTTGGTGAACTTTGACATATGAATTTGTGCTGTTGACTGTTTGCAGATGCAGTCTTTGTAACTGATGTTAAAGTTTACTCTGAGTCTAAGAGTCAAGATGAGCGCTAACTCTCATCCTCTCTTCTTTTGTGCATCAGACAGACACAGTATCTCAGTTTTTCCTGCATTTAGCTGAAGAAAGTTCAGACAAATCCAATCACTGATTTGTTATAAAAACCCTTGCAGAGAGACTCTATGGGTGTCATCTGCATAATTATAATAGCTGTTGTTATTGTTGTGTATAATTTGCTCTAATGGAAGCATGTAAATGTAAAATAAAAGAGGAACAATACTGTTATTGAGCTTTGTCCAATTCTACTCAGTTTATACTGTTTCACAAATGATGAATGGTTTACTGACAATTATACGACAGGACTCAATGGTGCAAATATGTTCACTAACTGTCTTGCTAACTGGCAGTTAGCAAACTCAATGTCATTGATTGAGTCATTGACTGTGTTTGAAATCACTGCCTATTTACCATATCATGCATTATAGTTACTGTCTGTGAACTTTAGGGACTATATAGTGCCAACAATAATAATAACAACAATAAAATGAAAAAAGTGTTGTTCATGGCATGTACAAACTGAATTTACTGCTCACTATAGAATAAACTATTGAGCGTCTATTGTATGGAGATTAAAGAATGATTGGATGAGGGAGTGACTGGAAAGCTGTTGCATTGGTAAGTTAAGTGTATCTGTCAGTTATCAGGCTTGTTAGCTTGAAGAGTTTCCTTGTGTTTCCATCCTTATGGTCCTTACAGACGTGCAGCTAATCTCACACACACTTAACGGGATTTGAGGCAAAACTCATCCATCTTCCATGTGATCAGGCAGCAGTCTCTTGCTTGTTTCTGCCAAATCCACCCTCACTCTGACACACTTCACCAAATTTGGAGGAGGGATAGTTCAGGAGACTCAGGATGTATTATCATGAGCTGCAGAGCTGCAGGTGCTACCCAGGGAGTGATGGAGCACCTCAGATGTGATAATCAGCCTCGCTGAAAACTCCCCTGGCTCATTTCCTATCCCCTTCTTTCCTCCTCCCTTGTTTTCTCAACACATTTCTCTCTCTTTGTACCTCTTCTCACTCTCATTCTATCTCTTATTTCTCCAGCTCCCCACAGTATTTAATAATAATAAATAATAATACATTAAATTTGTACTGCATTTTTCATTCATAGTGAAACTCAAAGTGCTACAGTATTAATAACATAGAACACACAACATAAAGAAAACAGCAATAAGAGTTAAGATGAATTGTATTTGTCACTCATGTCCACTTCCACTTTCCTCCCTCTCATCCTCTTCGTCCTCTCAGTTCTTCAATCTCTTTTATCCGTTATAGTTTCATGTTGTCACTAATAGTTTGGATCTCCTTTCATTCTGCTGCCCTCATCTTGTTTCACTGCACTTCTCTCGGTTTTATATTCTGTCTGCTTTAACTGTCCCCCGGTGCATTTGTTATGCAGCCTTGACTGATAGCCAGACACAGACATCTAATTACTGTCTAGATGCTGATTAATAGTTTAATGTCTGTAATTCCAATTACTGAAATTGTATAGTGTTTGTAAGGTAAGTCAAATAAAAAGCCATTATCTTCAGATTGACTGATTCCATGACTAAAAGGTATTGTGTGTATCCAAGGTCTGATGTTCTTATTCCTCTGTGCTGCAGAGCTCCATAGTTTAAAAACAATTTTATGAGTCACAGTGTTGCATCAGGTGATGTGTTCCTTCATTATCATGAACTTTCCTTTAGAGTCAGTCCAACATACACCACAGCTGAAAATATATATATTATTGTTCCCAACAAATGCATCTTTTACTCTGGTTTGAGTAATGATTGTAAAAAAACTACAGTGCCCAGATATTTAAGCAAGTTACTAAGCCTTTTAAGAAAATTAAACTATATATATTTGTGATCTTTAAAAGTTTTACATCCTCAGTAGTATATATATATATATATCCTTGTCCTGTAACATACATTTTTTTTCCTTTCTCCACCTTAAGTAGCTTTAAAGTTGTGTAAATACTTTCTGACAGTATCGAATGCTGCTGTAGCTTTATTGTATATCTTGTTCTATCTGAGTGAAATATTCAAACCCAAGACATGAAGTTAATTAGTTAACTGAGATTTGATTCCTGGTCTTCATTAGATCCTTCTCAGACCAGCCTAACCGACAAAATCCTCCTTCCATGCACGCCCCCCTTTACATCCGTCCATGGTCCTTGCTAGTGAATTAATCTCTTTATGGCTGCACCATTCCATCAAATGAAAATATTCTATGTTTTGTGCATCATTTCATACATATTTCCCCAAATTCATACTTTGACAGACAGATCAGTGATGGGTTAAATATCTATTTTACAGTATAGTAGTTGTTATGAATCTAACTGACTGAGATGTTACCTTTGTGCCCCGTTGCCCAGCTCTTCCACACACATTCTGCTTTACTATGATAACAAGCACAAACACATCCTGTGTATCTGGACGGTTTCCATACTAATCCCCACCTTCCGAGTGTTTAATATGGAACGAGGATAAAGAGGTGAACAGACGTGAAAAGAAGCACAGATGGTGCTACCGAGAGATTGTGGGTCTTCTGTCAGACTTTAGAAGTTTGCTCTCTCCGCTGGTTTGGAAAATGACAGGAAGCAGATGCAGTGCAGGGCTGAGCCTCCCAAAGGCTGACAGCAGATTATTATGACCTTTTTATTAAGAATCATACATCGGCTGTGGTCCGTCTCTTATAGCGTATGGTTGGAGTTACTCCCTGACCACAGCCAGGGTATTATTTCTCTGTCATGTGTCAGACCATCATTCCAATCCATAAAACCGCAATAAAACGTCCCTCACCATGTCCTAATGAGACATTTATAGTCCCCAGGTGGTCTGAACTCAGTCTTAAAGGCTCTTCACTATTCTAGATGAAACACTGAATTCTTTGGATGATTAAAATGACCAAATTTGATCATTTCAAATATGAACACCATCACCAACAAATCACATCTGCTTTACATTTTGTAAACTGCTGCTTTGAAACTTTAATGTCTTCCAGACAGCCATTGATTGTCACTCATTTCTGTATGATATGAAAAATAAATTGTCGGATCCATCTTGCTTGAGTTGTGAAATCTGTCACAGTGAACATCAAGTCTACATTAATTTATGTAATAATTAGGAGGTAAATCAATCATTATCACACAATTATAATGAAATTAATGAATTAATGCAGACTTGATGTTCACTGTGATGAATCACACAACTCAAGCTATTTGAATCTGTTAATTGATTTTCGTTCCGTTCAGAAATGAACAGAATCCAGCAGCTGCTGAACATATATTAATATATATATAAAAATATTCACTCTCTTGCCAAGAATTAGATGAGAAGATCGATACCACTTTCATGTTTGTATTCTAAATATGAAGCTACAGCCAACAGCCAGTTAGCTTAGCTTAACATAAAGACTGGAAGAAGGGGTAAACAGCTAGCCTACTAGCATCTTATAAAAACAACTAATTAAAATTTATTTAATCTGTCTAAAATAACGAAGTCTAAAAAAGGCAAATTACGTTTTAAGGGAGTTATGTGCTGGACAAAGGCAAAGTGACTTTGGACAGAGCCAGGCTCGCTTCATACTTCAGGAATGTTCTCTCTTTTATTTGAATGGTTGCAGTGCGTTGACACCAGCGGGGTGCCACCGCAGAGGCCTCAACAAAAAAGCGCAAATCAATTTTTGCTACAATGCAACGTCATCCAGCAAAGTGCTGTGTTGGCCAATCACATACATGTAAGTGCACATTCCTGGTGGATTACGTTGTAACGTCACGATTGTCGTGACAAAAGTTAATAGTTAGTAGTAAGAGTTGTAAAATCTTGTCTGTGAGTATTTTGGCATCTGGTAAGCCTTTAAATGCATTGATCTGCAGCTCCAGCTCAACTTTCTGGATTGTATTTCATTGTCTCACCTGTACCTGAAACAACACATCCCCACCAACACGCATTGCTTAACAGGGCTGCAGCCAGTACAAATATGTGAGTGGTGTTGATTTTCTCATCTAACGCTCAGTGAGAAAGCAAATAAGTGTATTTCCCAAAATGTTGAACTATCCCTTTAATCCAAGTATCGCGCTTTAAAAATTAAACATTTTTATCAGTGTAATAAATTACATGATGTCAGCTGGTAACATTGACATTGGCCCTGATTCTAACGAGGTTTTCACATATAAATGGCCTTCAGCAATAACTTCCATGTAATTAATTGTTGCTTTCACTCATTTGATCAAATACAAGATCAAATGTGATCTGACGTGTCACATAAGTGACAGGGAATCACTTGGCATCACCACCAGCAGATGGTGCGAGCCGTGAGGACAGCTCAGGTGTGGTTTATTATGCGTGCAGTGTGCTCCGGCTGAAGGTCCGGTGCAACATATGACAAGTTTTTATGGCACTAGCAACACACTGAGCCTCTGTTGTTTGTTGCCTGTTGAACTACAGAGACACACAGACGTACTCAGCCTCCTCCTCCCTCCCCCCCCGCGCTCTCATCTCTGTGCACCCGTACTGAAGGTCATGATTCACAAAGACAGAGAGCGAGCTGTGCCAGATACATCTACAAAGTAAATTGTTTTCCTGTCTATTCCCTCTCTGAACATTACTGAAGCTGCACAGCACTTTCTGTGCCAGATACTTGTGATCCCTTTGTTACAACTATTGTTTGATATAGAGAAAAGCACACACACACACACACACACCTTCACACAGATACACACAAAACACAAACCCAATGTGGAATTATAAATCAACACTGTAATCACTCTTTTTCTTTAATAGAAAACATTAAATTTCCACCCCGATTTTGGCAAAGAGCACAGATAAAAACACCCACTGTACAGTAACAATGGAGGCAGATATAGAGAACACAGTCACCTTAGAGCACTACTCGCATTGAAAAGATACACAAGATATACTGGTTTTTGTTTTTTTTTCAAATGACAAAAGCATGATTGAAGTTTCGGAGACGCAGAGCCATTTAAAATGCTTTCTCTACCTTAGACTCTGAGGATTAAAAAAGCATGATAGACACAAGAAAAACACCGATACGATCCAGAAGTCAGACCAGCACACATGGCTGTGTCTGATTGTAAATGGTAACTACTCAGTGTATGTTTCAGAGTTATATCTCAATACGTGTACAGTTTATATGTTCAGTCACAATAAAAGACACAGCGTGAACTGATACAGTGCAATAACAGCAATAACACAGTGCAGTTAGAAAGTAGGATGTTTTTATTGTTTTGGCTCTATATTCCAGCCCACTGGACTCTGACTATGAGGTTAAAGTGCTGACTTGCAGCTTTAAGGGTAATTGAGGGTTTTAAAAGCAAACCTGGAACAGTAAGAACCGTAGCCTTATATCCTTGGGGCTACAATTTCTTCATGGTTATTTAGAGTGTAATCGTTGGATTAAAGCTGACAGTCAGCACTTTAAAGGATAAAGATGGTGTACATTTTTCTTATTGTCAGTAAATCCCATTAAAACATCAAAACCAAAAGTATGTTCCTCTGTCAAGCTTCCCTAACCTGCCTGTAGCACTCAGCACCAAGCCCACTGGTTCCCACTAAACACTGGTCAAAATATATAGTTTCATTTTTTAAAAGAAAAAAAGGCTTATAAGTTCCCTACAACAGCTAACAGGAGGAAATAGTGCATTTGTTGGGGGACTACTTTCAGCTGTGTATTAATACACATTTAGTAATTCAGGGAGTTTTTACAGCAGTAAAAATAAACTACAGTGTATGTTCATGGTAATGAAGGAATGTTTTGTGTTTTTAATAGTTTTTGGACAACAATGGAGTGCTATGACAACGAGGAATAAGATATATCAGGTTTTGGCTACTCATACGATTACATGTTATCAGGCTTAATCCATCGTTGTTTTTTTTTGTTCAGCCTGGTTTCAGGTGTCTGAGCCACCACCCACATATCAAAACTGTACAGTGATTCAAGCAGGATACAGGACTCCAACGTGGCACCCATTTTTTGAAATTGCATGCCTGTTGCATAAACCAAAAAAGTTGTCTAGCTTCTGGATTTGGTTCTGTGTTGTTCGACCCACTGCATATGTGCATCAAACCTTCTCCTGCTATTTTAGGCTCTGGGAAACTTTTGCAAATATAAACCTTCTTGGATTAAAAATTCATGAAACAAAGAGTAATAGTTGTCTGTGCTTGCAGTTTGGGTGTCCTGTCAACAGTTTTATAATGGTGGTTTATGGGCAAAATGCTTTTTGGTCTTGAGGGGATATTTTGGCTGCAGTAGTACGAACGGCCATCGTGACAAACTGGCAATAAGTCTGAGTGACACACTGTATCCAGCTCTCCATGGACCAATCAGAGTTTAGTAGGTGGGATTAAGAATTTTCCTACACAGTTTACCAGCTAGCTAGCTACATCAATGTAAAATTAGGGATATGTTAACAATAAGAAAAATATAGAATATTACCAATATTCACATTCACTGTTCAGGAGTACAGAGCCAAACGAAGCCAAACCAGAACTGTCTGAATATTTACTTCAACTGTGACTTTAGATTCAAACCTCTCAACATTTTTATTGAACTAAGGACATAAATGACAATAAAGATGTAATATGGCTAGAACTACATTTCACATGTATGAGGAACACAGTGAAATGAGTGACATTTAGTTACCATCCATGTCTGCCAGTGTGAGTTTTCAGACACAGCCCACAGCATGAGGGAGAGGTATATGTATTATAACAGGCACTAGTACTGTAAGATGTGTCTTTGTGGCACAGAGTCGGCATCTTTCCCCACAGTCCAACCGCCTTTTCCTCCAAGGACACAGAGTCCACAGTCCCGTGTGCTGTGATACTGGACATCCTTCCATGGATTTATTCATTTACAACACAACACAGATACAGATATTTCTACATTATAGTTCAAGGTTAGTTCTTTTTTTTCAAAATGTCACAATCAGAAGTAGATTCACAAAAGATACCACTGGAAATGTTGGCACAAGATGAAGAAAACCGGAGAGTAGGTAGTTAGAGCAGTTTCACAAAGCAACAATACTGAGAGTGACTGCAGCGACGCACATCTTAACATCGATTATAAATATAAAGGCTGTTCTTCACCTTGACCCTTACAGAGAATGTCTCACTTATACACTGATACACCTAATGCCATTTACTCTAAACTCAAAATGTGTACACATTCTTATAAGTAACATGTTTCTGTCAATGAAGTGCACTGTGGGTGATGTATCACTGAATGTATGGACAATTAATGACTAGTTATGTTGTGTTGGCACACTCAAAACACAAACAACTTAGGCCACAGTGGCAGCTAAGTGCACCAATCTGTTCCCACTTTCTCACTCACACTCACACACACACACACACACTTGAGCATGTACCCATGTCACTGATATAGCAATCTTCAGATTTTCACCCTATTTAAAGATAAGACCTGATAGCACATTATGTGTGTGTATTCGGCGGGTTGCCCTCTCCACTTCTCTGCTGTAATTAGCATGATTGGAGAGCAAAGGATGGATAGAAACACAGGAAGAGATGGTGCTGATGAGACTATTCACCCTGCTGTGTAGCCTGCCTGGCGCCTCTCCTCAGCAACAAGCTGGCATCTTTTGTCTCCATCGCTACAGCTCTCATCAGCGACGGCTGTGTGTGCGTTAGAGAGGCAGAGAGAGAGAAAGCCAGCCGTACGCTCATTTAAGGAGCACTCGTTGAACAAAGTTGATTACACATTCATTAAAGCCCCAGCCTCTCGTTCAGCCGCTCCACTTGACCTGTCCGAGTGATGGGCGTACGAGGGAACATACTCCGCATTCAGGACGCAGGGTGTGGATTATTCATGGCTTGCTGGTTATGATTAGGGTACCGCGGTCAAATCAGAAAATAAATAAATAAAAAGATGAGAGGATAAGATTGGTCCTTTTTGGAGAGCACGCTCACAGTACTCACTCAACTTTTACATTCCCATCACTGGCTCAGACAGCTGATGCTACATTATAATGAATGGACATGCTGTATCAAATTAGGCCCCATTTGCCCCTAAAATTTAATTTGGTGGGCTTGTTTGGGATTCAAATTTAATATGAATTTTTAACCTTGCTCTGACTAAAATCAGATCAAGATTCATTTCACTTTGACAGGGTTGGTTAAACTATATTTGCCTGGTTGAGTCATCCTCTGCTTACAGGTTAAAAGGAAACTCTTGCTTTACACTTAAACTGGATTTATGCTTCTGCGTTACCTACAGCTGCTCCACCAAGAGCTCTGAGGTTACACTGCATCCATACAACTGGAGAGATTCACAATTGTTTTGATATTATAATGCGGTGTACATGTTATGACTCCATGTACATTTGTTTGTACGAGCTGAATTTAATGTTCTTTGATTGGGTCAAAAAGTTGTTCAAACAGTAATCTAGTGTCAAAGAGTTTAAATAATGTATTAAAAAAAAAAGTCCCACAAAATAGTTCAAATCCTGTTCTATGAATTTCTTTCAGCAGGTCATAAACCTGAATGTAAATTGTTGAGATGAGGAATAAAAAACATTCTCCATCTTACTGTCCTTGAGAGGTTATTGATCCTCATAAGGACAACAACAAACTCATCCACACTCCAGTATACTTATGAGCTAATTTACACACAGCATTTTCCTATTCAACTCATCCTATCACAGCAGGAGGCACCGAGGGGGCAGGTCGCACTCATAATGCAATCAGATAACAATGTTTTAATAACATCAACCGCAATGACGTTCTCTGTGTTTGGGCCTCTGTGGTTGAAATATAATGATACATCTGCTAAATAAAATCATCAGCTACATAAATCAAAAGAAAGGAAAACATCACTAGAAAATGGAGATATTGTGTCACTGCTGTTTAAAACTTTACAACTCATCTGTACTAAATAAATCACTGGCAACACTGCAGCATACAATACACTACAAGACAACATCTGAGCACACACACTATGTTGAGTTATAGTGACACTAACGATACACCACTGTATGGTAATAAGTCTTGCGTTGGTCTTGCTAACAGTTCAACATATACAACTGCTGCGTCCATGCGTCATGTGCTGCAGGCCTGTCAGCTGTCTACCAGTGTATTTATGGAGTCCTTGTCATAGCAAGGTATAAATAATGGAAAGCAGGTACAATCCCAACTGTTTGTTCTTACAATCACCCTGCATGTTATTAATCACAGAGTGTTACCAATAAATTCAAAGTAGAGTATGACTGTATTTATCTTTAACTTGGTATATTGCTGCTGGCTGTCTGTCATGTGTTCACACATTTAATATCACGTAAACGCCACTGGTGACCCGTGTTGAATGTCCTCAGGCTAAACTGTTTGACATTATGTTGACAATGAAATATTTTATACATAATGACATTTTTTCTCTGTATTCCAAAGGAAATCCTTGTGTTTCCAGCTGTGTACATCACTGTGCTGTGAATGATTTCATGATGTCCAAAAACAAACCTACATCACTTAAAGTAATATATTTGGTTAATGTTATATCATTTTTAAAACTGATGAATCTGTATGACATATCATATAAACCACTACCTTACCAAATGTGTATTATAGTTGTAGTAGACGTTCCTCTTCTCTGAATCTTCTTACTTCCGACAGGAAGTCATTGACTATCATTCAACACAGTGTATGTTAATGTGTTAGCCTGCAGCATCAAAGCCAGAGATCTGTGATTTTCATGCTCTCATCAGTGAACTGATGACTCAGCCAAGACATTAATCTCCCAAAAGCTCTGCAGGATGCATAACGTTTGTATTGTAGCCTCTGTGAAGGTTTTTAATACGGTCTAAAGTCTGTTGTATGTCTTCGATTTTCTCCTTGTACTGAATGTGACCTCCTGTTGTCCCTGCAACATATCCTGCCTCTGTTGTTACTTCAGCATTAGTTGTTGATATGTTTCCATGTCACCAAGACAAGGTTTTGTAATCTGAATACAGAGATATAAAACTGATTGTCTTTGTGATGCCAGTTAAGTCATGTTGCTTCACATCGACTCTTCAGTTTTACATCAGCTGACGGTGGAATTTATAACAACAGATTTTGTGTGCTGAGAATAGAGCAGGAGTGAGCGGGGGGGACTGTGGAGAGTGTTTCTCTGTGTGTGACTGTTGAATGACGGGTATTAGCAGGTGCTCTCTCTCTGTAAGTGTGTGCATGTGTTGTGTATCCATCTTGGAACATGATTTAATCGAGTACTGGGTCTAAAAATAATATTTTTTCCACAAAACATAATTGATTTTCAATGCAAAACAAGTCCACTTGGCAAAACTTGTTTCCCCTGTTTCAAGAAAAATATGAATTTTATGCTTAGATACTTCACTTAGACTTATTGAAATGGGTTTTGTTCCCCTTCTGTGTGTGTCAGTGTCTGATAAATTACAGTTTCATTATTTGGTGGATGTCTGTGGCTTAGTCTGTGTGTTTGTTCTGTGCACATAGCAAATGTGTCAATATTGCAGATTTAGTTTAAAACCACAAATATTCTGGCTTGCATTAATTAACTTCTTTTAACAAATGGTTACAAATGAAATTCACCTCTGGCAATTAAATATCTTGCAATAAGTTTGATTATTGGGTCAAATCTGTTGAAAGTAATAAGATTTGCCACTGTAGTGCAGTTTGTTTGTATGTTCCTCTGTATGTTTGTGTGTGTGTGTGTGTGTGTGTGTGTGTGTTTACCACTGCAGGAGGTTAAGACAGTTTGTCCCAGTGGGCTTCCGTAGCCTCTGTTATCTAACAATCCTTTTCCTGGACCCCAGCAGAGTGAGCTGCTTCTCTGCTCCTTTTGCCCTTTTACAGACATTATGCTAAGCAGCAAGGCACATCACTGTATATGAGAGAGCTACAGCTAGCAGGCTGCCTGTGCACATTCCACACTGAAACCTCTACAAAGCCCTTTAAACCTGATATTAACATGCATCTAATGACTGGATTGCATTTAGATGGAGAAACAGCATGTAAAATACAGATATATGAAAGAAGCTTACCTTATTAAGACGTGGTCAGAGGTGACTTTAGCCACATTAACAACCATAAAAAATCCAAGAAAATGCACACAGATTAAACAGCCAAGAAACTATATAAGTATGTACCGAAGACACGTTAACGTCAGGTGTAAAGGTAATCCAGCCAAATGGCATTAAGACACAGAGTGCATGTTACTGCCAGGTGGAAAGGTAGAGCAGCTGAGAGTTTCATCAATGTTTCACAGTTTGAAAGTGGTGCCACCACCCAGTTTCATGTGTTTGATAAAGGAGGAAACTGGAACATTTTGTCTGCTTACTTTCACAGATTGATCTGAGAGCTACACACCAGCGTCTGGATTCAGTGGTGTCATGGAGGATTTAACCTGGAACTCAGGTTTTAGTACAACTTGAGGTTCGCTGTTGCCTCTGTAGCATTTAAAGCATCTCTGTGATGTTGAGATGATGCTCCCAGCTGTTAAAATCAATGTTTAATCAGCTGAAAGCTGTTCAGGTGACAGCCAGAACTTTTCAGCAGTGCCTGCAGGGGATCCTGGGAGCACTCCTTCATCCAGACA
Organism: Thunnus albacares; assembly: GCF_914725855.1. Classification (NCBI taxonomy): domain Eukaryota; kingdom Metazoa; phylum Chordata; class Actinopteri; order Scombriformes; family Scombridae; genus Thunnus; species Thunnus albacares. The sequence goes on from NC_058107.1 coordinate 176,051, forward strand.
CGGGCACTTGTCCTGCTCGGTGATGGAGTTGGCATTCTGATCAGCTGATATACGATGCACACGCATGCAAAGTTCAGAGTTTATGCTTTGTTGTTTTTCTTCCCTCCACCACCTCTTCTGGGAGAGCCTTTCAACTGAAACCACACATCTGCCTCTGTTTTCAAAGTGTATCTTTTGGGGAGAGAGTTCCTCTCCACTCCAGGTGTTGATCATTTTCGGGAAACCTGAGGTCTCCGAGCTCTCTCTTTGCAGAGAACATCCCTGTTAAGATGAGGAGCCACTGTGTTCACAGCATGCTGGTCTCATGTTAAAGCTCGATGCCAAAATAGACTGTGTGAAGTCACACAGCTTGTGTGATTGAGGATGTGTGAACCTTCGCTCTGCGCTGAGAGAAGGCTGATATGACAAGCAGAAGCTGTGAAGATTCAAAGCGCTAGCGTCTGCTTCAGTTTAGCTTTTGAACTGGAATGTGCTCACGTCGTCGAAGTGTTCATCACTTTTTGCCGCTGATCATTAACTGTAAGAAGTACGAGTACTTTATACAAGGGGCGCTGTGGGTGAGGATAGCACTCAGTGAACAGGAACTTAGTCTCACTTGCAAATTACCTAACAAGATGTTCCAGTGGAAACGCTGGCAGTGTACTCATCAAAAACACATTCACAGTCAGACAAACTGACACATTCACTCTGCTCATCTGCATGAACACATGCAGGGAAAAGAACAGTCAACTCACACTCTGTCCGACATAATGCCGCCTGTGTTTGAGGTCTATTCCTGCAGGTTGTTACTGGAGTAGAAACTGGACGTCTCTGAAACTGTTTTGGAGACGCTCCGGGATGATGACCCATTCGAGGTGAGGTCCAGGGAGGAGCTATGTGGTCTGGCTCTAACATCAGCCCCACCAGGCCCTGGACCAGCTGTCACCTTTACCTTGGGCTGCTCCATGTCGTCCCCACCCTGGAGAACAGTGGACACGGTGGTCTCCATCCGGCTAGCCTTGTAAACGCTGGTCTGAGTCTGAAGGTAGCGGGTGGACTTGAGTTCCAGGCCTTCGTAAGAGCCTTGAGGGACACAGGGGCAGCAGCGGAAGGCTTGTTTAAAACCAGCACGAAACCTGTGTTGGAAAAGTACACATTCATTTGATTTAGTTTGGTTTATGCATATTTAGCTGGTTCAGCCTGGATTCACCTGCTAGTGCTGAAAGAATACCTGCCATGACAGTAATCTGCAACAGCTTACATGTGTGAGGGCTTCCATTACATATTGATTAACTACCTTTAAGCCCACTTCAGACCAAAGATTCATAGTGAGACGAAACCGTTTTAGAACATTGCAAGGAAAAGCTGGCTGATGGTGTCACCTGCAACTCAGCTTGTCAAGTCTCCAGCGGCTGGTTTTAGAACACATGGTACCTGTTTCAACAGCCAGTTTCATTAGCTTGTAGTGAATTCAGCTGGTCAAGTCAGCAATTGTCAGCTGATCAAAATAGCAGAGTTTTGGACGAAGGAGAAGAGAGCCTCGTTTCATCTATGCTAGAAATGCAACTGCAGCAAGTAACTCACCATCACTAATTCATATTTTAATATGCTACAAATAATATCCAAAAAAAGCCTGAAAAGCCATCAGTTAGAATGGAAGTAGAGAGAGTTGTTGCTATGGAGACGATACACCACCTTGTCTAGTCGCATTGGTGTAAACTGGCAGGTTTTGCAGACCGGTGCATTGCAAGTAGCTGCAAGTAGCTACGAGTTTCAACTTGTCTCGTTATGAATCTTTGGTTTGAACTGGACACCTGAAGGCTGAACCACACAAACCAGATCCACAAACCAGATCCAGTGGTTACCTTGATTACTGTGTCAGTAATCAAAAGTCAGTGTTAAAACATATCAGTATTTATTGTAAGTTTTCTGAAATTAGCCAACATTAGCTACCATAAGCTACTGGTCATATCAGATCAAGTAAAGCTGTAATGTTTGTTTTATAGCTTATGAATTCAGCTCTTCATTTATAAGAGGAAGAATCTACTATTTTGTCTTTCCAATGTTGCACAGTTTTGCTTGAAAGCATATTTTTATTATTTTTTAAAGGGTGTAATGTGAAAAGGGTCACTTTTAGTGAGAAACCCAAAGAGAATTATCACTCAACTCTACAGTTCCCTTCAGCTCTGCAGAATGTTTTAGCATCTTTCAGCTGTTTTAATTGAAAAAACTCTGATTATTATATACACACTATATATGTCCAGCACCAAACAGCAGACTGACAAAGTTTCATCATTTTAAACATGTACATATTCAGCTGACAGACAGATGGACAGAAGCCTGACTGATACAGTCTCTGTATGTTAACTGTTAAATGTACAGTGACTGATAGAGACATGAAAAACAACCAAAGAGCACAAACTGTGTGTTACTGAAGCATTCTAATGTTAATTAACACCAAATGTCGCATGTGACAATTACTGATGACCTTTACTGAAAGACTAATTTTACCAGCACATGGTGTTCTGCAGGTGTTAATTTAGATTTTAATTGTTGCATAGAAATGGTGAAAACCACAGACAGAGGAGATAGAAAAAATCATTGTGCTTGAGAGGAAGAAATTACGAGCAGCTGACAACTGAATGGAAACACCTCACGTTAGCAGACACACAAACACAAACAAAGCTCAGGCAGGCAGAGAAGAAGGAGGGAAAAGGGGAAATGTCAATCGCTGAGAAAGATGAGAACAGATTGATAAAAAATGAGAAGAGAGAGCCATCACTGGATAGAGACAAAGGCCAGTCGATATCCTGTACAGAATAATGACTAAACCTCAGCTCACTGCCATCCAACCCACATATTTTCATTTTTAGGACTTAATGAATATCAAAGGCGAAAACACCCAAGTGTGAAATCTCATTTCTCTGACAGCACTAAGACAATTAACAGGTGGCCGTGATGGAAGACGGCGGGAGATGATTGATTAAACACAAAAAGCCGAGTTGACCATCTGTCTTTATTTTGCCAAATAATGATCTTTAGATTCATTTTTGTTGACATGTTTGTTGACAGGCAGGATGCTAGTTCACAGTTTGAGAGTGAACTATTGATGTTCACAGTGTGATTCAGAGATGCATTTTTAAAGTTTATTCTAACTTCAGTCTCAGAGGTGTGGAGAGTTTGTTTTGTTGTTGTTGTTTGATCAACGTGAGTATAAGCAGCCTCTCTACTGTGGCGTAGTTTTCAGCTGCTTATCACTGAGGGAGCGGCAGATGATGTGATAGTGCGCTGTGATGTGTGTACCCGAGTGTGTGAGAATATGATTGCTGCTAAACAAGGAAAAACATTTTTCCCCCTGAAGAGTTGTCATCTTTTGTTAAAAAAAGAGAGAAGACTATTCCTTTACTTTACTTCATCTTGTCACAAGACAAACAATCTATTGGACGCTGTATTTTAGTCTCACAGAATGAGAAACTTGTCTTTTTATGATTTTTGAATGGACATGAAGGTGGAATCAGGAGGAAATTATAAATGTAATAATTACATTCTGACATAATTAACAGTACAGTAAATTCTACAATAACAGCCGGTAGTCAAACAATGAGCATAACTGTAGTTAACAATACTGTTGTCATTCACTAATTGACTTCAATTACTTGAACTACTTTGCTGTTCTTTTGTTCATTCCTGCACATTTCATATTAAAAGCCTTTGTACAACTCTTCTCCACACACGTTGCTTTATTCAGTACATGTTTTTTTTTATCTTGCCTTCATCAGAGTGGTGCCTTGGTTACAGTTAGGATTATACATAAGTATTAAAAGATGGAGGAGATTTTATACTGTTTTTCTAAAAGGTAGTTTGAAAAGCTGGGTTAAGAGTTTGCAGTTTGCTGCTTTGTATTGAAGAATGGAGATTCAATGTTTGCATCCAGTGATTACTATAGTTAGTACAGTTATATACTGTATTTTAATGCTGCATGTTATGTATTTATGGTTGTTTTCTTATTAGATATTCTGTTTAAACTATTGTAAAAGATTATTGTCATGTTATTTTGTATACTTAATATCTATGATGATTTACAAGTGAAATGACTGTTTGCTGGACTCTATATAAGGAAACTGGAAACAACCTCAAGACATCACCCTGAAGATCATGTGTAGACAAAATAATATGGTGTACAAGGGCTGTCACCTTCTCCAAAAAAGAAGTTCAAACAAATTCAAACTAACTTGTAATTTGTCTGAATCAGTTCAAATGCAACTCGAAGCCTCATTTATTCTAAACTATGTTATTGAATTGATATGTCTCCGTTCATTCGTGGCGCCGCTGCTCCCTCACTTGAGTTTCAAGCTAATGTAACTGTAAAGCAGTTTCACTTTACAGTCAGCTAACAGCCTAACCATTACCAACCTTTTTCCATCTATGTCGTTGAATTCCAAACACATCCACACATTACTTCTTAGATATTCTGTCTTGAGTTTTTTCTGTTTTTCCGTTAGCAAAGAGAACAACAATAGCATTCGTCAGACAGATGGTGCACTGTAGGAACAACCCTGCTAAAGTACAAGAGTTTTAATTTTGATGCACTGAAACTCACACTGCTTTGCATTTAAGACATGTGCATGTTAATTATTATGTGTTCTCAAAGTTAGAAATCTTCAAATTAAAAGATGGAGTTGCTATAAGTTGCTATAATTCTTTAAATGTGAAAACACCAAGTGTTGAGTTTCATTGACAGTGGCACCAAACATAAAAATGAATGAACTGGTGAGAACTGTGCTTTTTTTGTTAGAAAGAAAAACTCAAACAGGACAACATGGAGAAATGTGGAGTTTACATTAACAGCAAACAGCAGTAACAGCAAATTAAAATGGTCTTAGTAATAATATAAGACACTTTCAAGGCCTGGTTCTCTCTGCAGTGGAGCTAAATATTTGAGAATTTCCCAATAGTAGAGTAAAGCATAAATCTAAATGTGTGTATGTGTGTGTGTTTGTGTGTGTGTGTGACGGTGCTGACTGACCTGTCGTTGAGGCAGCAGTAGATGATTGGGTTGTACATGGTGGAGCTCATGGCCAGCCACATGATGGCCAGGTAGACCTGCTGGATGAACGTTTCCTCAAACATTTCGGGGAAGAACTGGTGCAGCAGGAAGTAGACATGGTAAGGCAGCCAGCAGATGGCAAACGTGCACACCACCACGATCATCATCTTCACCACCTGCCGCACACACACAACAGCACCGTTTTGTCTTCATTTTTACCGCTTTGCTTCTCTACTTTCATACGTTGTGGATTTCACCAAGGTCCATGTACTTTTCAGATTCAAAGCTAAAAACCTGTTAAGTATAACAGAATGCTTGCAACATAAATGATAGATCCAGAAAAAAACCCCAACATTCACAACATTGTTAGAGCAGGTATTGTCAATTTCCCTCTTGTTTTTGTAATGTTTTGATGATGAGACATGCTGCACTGCATTGGTAGTCTCCTCTGAGGACTCATCATTCACCTTCTCTTTCCTTTAACAAGCCTCTCTGTTGGCTAAACAAGTGGCAACAAATCTGTCCATCCGTGAAAAAGCTCAGCTGCTTTGAACTTTCTGTCTATCAGAATAGAAATCTGATGCACATAGACACATCATTAGCAGTGTCAATAACAGGCAGCATCTACGAGCATGATTTGAAAATAATGTACATGGACAGATGTAACAGATCTGTCAGGCTGCCTCATTAGAGTAGAGGCTGGACTGATGTCCTGAACAGGTAACATGATGAAGACATCTGTGCAATCAATAAATAAAGAAAAGAAAACAATTATGACCTGGCTCTTTGTGTGATTTTGCAGTTCATATAAAATTCTTAAGAGATTAATACTGTATGTGTCCCTTCTCCCATGTACTGTATAAGGCTCCATCATAGTTGTATGCTCATTAGTTTCTATAGAACATTACATGTATTTGTATTCATCTTTATGTGAAAGCATTTTAGAAAAAATTATTGAAATAGGCTGTTAATGAGGAATTTAAAGTAGAGTGTACAGACATGCTAGTGGCTCTGAGGCACAGCAATGCTTTGATTGACTGCTAACATTAGCATGCTTAACATGTGTAGCAGATATAATGGTTACCCACAGATATATTAAGAAGATCTGGATACTGGACTTAAAGATGGCACCCTGTTCATGCCTATGAAAATTGCTCATTGGCGCATGAAGGCAAAATATCGGCTTCTGGCTGTAAAGAAATTACTCAGATGTTGCTCACGCTTCCACATTTTTAGACCCATAGGGCATGCACACTAGAGACTTTCACTGGCCAAGCCACTCACTTGAATGGAGATAAACAAAGCAGTCCTGAAAGAGGCTGAGGGAGTCTACAGGACTGCTTTGAGACAACTGACTGGCAGATGTTTGAGGACGCAGCCAATGGCAGCATCAGTCTCAGACTCTGTCAAGTTGTGGACGATGTTCCAAAGGCCACTGTCTGCACCGACCCCAACCTGAAACCCTGGGTCAGCCGGGAGATCTGTGCTAAACTCAGCCTTCAACTCAGGGGACCCTGATACCTACAAAGCAGCCCGTTATGACCTCCAGAAGTCCATCAGGGATGCCAAGAGGGCCCACAGGGACAAAGCGGAGTCCAACTACTACAGCTTTGATCCCAGACACATGTGGAGTGGATTATGCTGCATCACGGACTTTAGCCCAATCGAGCTAAACATATTTTAGGCTAGGTTTGATGTGGACAACATAGCGCCTGCAATGAGTCAAAATCCACATCCGCTCCTCCCTTTCTGACACCTTGGACCCTCTGCAGTTTGCATACAGACCGAACAGAGCCATGGATGATGTCATCACCTTGGGGACACACACTGCACTTATCCACCTGGACACAAGGGAATATATACGTGAGAATGCTCTTAATTGATTACAGCTCAGCATTCAACACCATCATTCCCTCATAACTCGCCTCTAAGCTTGTTGATCTTGGACTGGAGACCTCCATCTGCAGCTGGATGTTTCCTGATGGGTAGGCCCCAGGTGGTGAGAATCAGTTGCCACACCTACTCTGCTGATCCTCAACATGGGTGTACCACTGGCTGGGAGCTCAGCCCCTCCTGTAATCCCTGCTCACTTACAACTGTGCTGCCAAGCACACAGACTGTTATCCTTGTTACCGTCTAGCAGACAATACAGGAGCATGGCCGCACATACCACCAGACTTAAGGACAGTTCTTCCAGCGGGCCATCATGCTTCTCAACTCATATATCTAAATATTCCACATTGCATTTTAGCTTACCTGCTTGTCTGCACTGTCTGCTGTTTACTGCACTGCACTGCTTACATAAAAAGTGCACCATCATGAACCAGGACTGGTAAATACCCGATGTGCAAAACTGTTGTATATACTTGTCATCTTTACTTTTATACATAAATCCTCATTTTCATATATGTATATAGTGTTATATTTTATCTATATCTCATCCCATCTTTTTAAATCTTATATTTTATGACTAGTGCTCTTATTGCTGAGCTGACCTGTTTTCTCATCCAACACATTTCCCATTGACCCTGTGTTAACCTACATATAATTAATAAAACTAAAACTGAAACTGAACTGAACTAAACTAATTTAATCGTATGGCTCTTCTAGACTTTTCAAATGTTATTGGACCAAATGGATCAAATCCTGATAATAAAACAAGTCATTTTTCAGGGATTATGGGGCTCCAAAATATGTATTTACTGTTCTACAGCTGTTCCTTTTCCAATGATCGTGTGCTGGAAGTTGTAATTACACGGTTTGTCCACTATGTGAAACTGGTTTCATGGCCCAGCACTCTTCCTGGGGGCTTGTGTTTACCATGCTAATGTTGAGATATTTCAGTCTGGACCAAAGTGGTCGACTGACTGACTGACTGACCTACATTGCCATTAATATAGCCATGCCACTAGCGTGCCTAAAAGCAGAGTAATTAAGAAATTAATAAATACAAGATATAAAGTGAAAGAACATTCAAAAATATAGAAAACTAAAGTCAAACAGAATAAAATACAGTCAGTGGAGCCAATGTTACCACAGTCTATCACACTGACCTGTAGGGACTGATCAGTGCAGAGACACCTTTGTAAATATGGCAGTGTAAAGCATCATATATGTTTTAGGGTCAGAGAGGCGACTCTCTGCAAGTGTCTTCATTAGGAGAGTATTCTCTAAGGAACTGCAACACTGACACAGTGAACACACCTGACAAGCATGGGCAATGGAAAACAAAAGAAACAGATGGAGGATATAAGGAAGGAGAACTGATGCCAAAAAGGAAGATAGAGGTAGAGTTGGGCTGGAAAACCACCAAGGAAGAGAGGATGAAAGGAGAGGGCAGGGACTCAGCTTCATGGTGCTGTGATGATTATTTTATCATCAGCCACATCCTATTCAGGATTGGCCTGCGCAGGAGTGCGTGTGATAAGGTTAGAGTAATCTGATTACATTAGCAAAGCTGTGGCCAGCTATCTAAAACGCGGGTTACCTTGCGTTTGGCGGTCAGCTGTTCCTTGTAGCGGTCAGAGGAGTCTCCGGGGATCTCACTGGCCCAGAGGGTCAGTCCCACCACCAGATAAGCACAACCCATCACCAGCAGGGGAAGAAAGTAGATCAGGATGGCCACACACACATAGTACCTATAAAAACACAGCCAAACTCATATTATTTATGATGTATCAATCTCAATAAATGAATAAAATACAGCACAATGCATTGTTTTGACCCCTATACCTGATTCATAAATATCATGAGCCACCATCATTTCTAGTAAATTATATTAAAAGAAAACAAAAAACAAAAAATCAACTGTAAGGAGACAGAACTTTGAAATGTCATAGCAATAAAAGCACAGGTGTAACTAACATGCATAATGGCTGCGTGTCATTGAGGTGCTCCAGTCCCATGACTTACTGGGACCTGTAAACATAACAGAGCCGTTGTTAATGCTATTAGTTACACCTGTGCTTTTCCTGCTTTGACAAGCCAGAGTGTCTGCTGTGAAAAAGGTCTCTGATTCTGAGCATATGGACAAAAATGGTAAGTATGCAAAATAACGTGATTTCTGGTGTACAATTTGACATCATCTGAGTAAATTTGTCATAATTCTTCAGTCTGAATCACATATTGAAGCTTTTCTGTGTATTTGTTCAAGGCTTTATGAGGTAAGCTATGATCATAAGCTCTCAAATGCTCTTCAGATCAATAAAATGGATTCTGAATTTGCCAGCCACCAAGAGCCTTGGCAGGTATCAAAACAATAATAGCATAAAGAGTCTGATGATGGAAGAGCAGTTCAGTGCTTTGTATAACATACCAACAGAAGGAGACAATGAGGTAAAACATTTGTGCTGACAGCTAATATTTAAACTTTCATTAATTGTTTTTTTCATGTTCAGGTGCATCACAAAAAGCTGTAATCACCTCAGGTTGGCTAAAGTACTAGCAAATGGTTGCCTACTTGCATTTCCAGCAAACATGGATCAACATTAGCATGTGTTTGGAATGTGTTTCTGGCCAGATTATGAATGAAATCCCACCATTTAGTCTTCTTTTAACTCTCATTTGATATATAACAACTCCTGAGGGAAACGTCTGTCTCCACTATGTTCACCAGCTAGTTGCTAAATTGCTAAGTGCCTGCTGTTTGACGCAGGTAGCATAGAGTGGGTTCATCGGTTTAAAACTGCTGCTTGCTGCTTGTGGAAACAACTCCAATAAGAGCAGTCAGAGTGTACATCAAAACGCTGAGCCAATAGATGGTACAAAGTGTAGCAGCTTTAAGTCAGGGTATAGTGATGTGGTGAATAACAAATATAAAGGATTGCCCTCTGTGCAGTGCACATTTCACAGTCTAATATTTGTTTTAAAGGTATTTCATTGGCTGTGGGCATTTCCTAGTTAATAGAAGGTCTCTGAATCCATTTTCCAGCCAGCCAACTCCCCATCTAACCCTGAAGCACTGACACAGCAAGTAGTAAGAAACAAAGTTAGTCATTGGAGTCGAAGGCTGAATCAATCATCATTAGTGTGTTTGCCGGAGGACTCAGAAATGCTTTAGCTTTGTAACACAGTTTAAGGGCAGCATTTAGACCTCTGTTCCAATAACTGTCCAATGAATTTAAACCCTTTATGAAATGATTAAATATGACAGTTTCAGTATTTAGCTAATGATGTGGTGATTTATCACAGACACAGTGTTTGATCCTGTGACTCCCTGTGTGCCTGTTAATATCAATCAATTTTTATTTATATAGCGCCAAATCACAACAAAAGTCATCTCAGGGCACTTTTCACATAGAGCAGGTCTAGACCGAACTCTTTATCTTTATGTCAGTTCATTTGTGTATATCTGTGTGTGCATGCCTTAATGTCCATTAAAAGGTGGAAAATGTATATTATATCACTCTGAGTTGTGTAGTGTGTGTGTGTGTGTGTGTGTGTATATTGTGTTTAACCGTGTTCAGAGAGGAAAGACCATATGACTCCAGCATCCACAGAGGGACAATCTGTTTTCCCCTCTGCAAACCCTGCAGATGAGCCTCACAGGCCATTTCCTTGGCAATTAACTACAATTATGTTAATACCACTGAATCCCCCGGAGCACAGGGGCTTTCATCAGAAAAAAAAAATGACCACAAACTGAGACATACACGCACACACATAGAGATACACAGAGAGATCAAAGGAGATATCGGAGCTTTGAAGGTATGAGATCCCTTCAGCCTGAAGGGATCAGTTAAAACTTGTGAGATATAGACAGACACCAGTTTGCCCTATAGGCCTCACTGAGCACTACAGTTTTAAAAAACAATCCCTGATGAAGTCCTGCTATATTCAGATATATTGGCTGCAATAAACAAGGTTCCACAAAGTAAAGCCATGGATGTAAATTTTAAGAGAAATGAGACAATAAATATGCCTCTTAAGCCCTCTCTGCGGGGGAGTGTTGTCACTCTATTGTCTTTGTAAGTATGTTTGTAGTTGACTCAGTCCTTTCTTCTGAACTCTTTCATCCAAATCCAATAATTACAGCTGGGCTGCCTCAACATTAAGTGGATGTAAAATACAGGAAATCAATTAAGTCAATTGAAAATGCTCTCAAGAGCTTATTAGATCGTGTTTTAAGAAGCTTTTGTCTGTTTGTTTGTTTTTCAGCTTTTAGGGAAGTTGTCTATAGAACCCCTCAGCCTGCATTCATTAAACTTAAAGCTGTGTGTTACACAGACGTTTTAGCTCAAATTGGACATTAACCTTAAATATGTCATGTTGACTGTTGGTTTACAGACTTGACCCTGAGAATTTGCAAACAAGGTTTTAGTCCATACTGCAAAGTATCCTGAGTCATAAAAAAGCATGACTGCAAAACTGTTTGAGTATGTTAGATGGTGGATGGTCTGAAAGGCCCACGCAGGTGTTTTCAATAGATCTTTTTCACAGCAGACATTTTAACATACAATTAATAACATGAATCTCGGCTCCATTTCATTTACATGTGCAGGTTTCATGGCTCTTGTATTGTGCCTTGTACAGTAACTTACTGGGACACCTAAATGGAACAGAACCATCATTAAAGTTATTTTCCACTGTGTTAAGATCCACCTGTGCTTTTTCTGTGAGAAAAGTCTTTTACTCTGGTTGATCAGACCGGTTGGGTACAGCCATGTTTGGGATCATATGATGTCCCAAAAGTCTGTGTAATACAGTAATAAACTTGTCCATCACAATGCCGGTTTGTGCCGGGCAAAAATAACTTGTATGGTGTCGCACAAAGCACATGAACAGCATTCCACAAATTATACAGCTTCTTATGTAAGAACAAGCAATATTTCCTGAATGAGAGGTCACTTCCTCCGCAAACTCAAACCGGCTGAACACTGGAGATTTTGCATTTCAAAGTTCAATCAGATTGAACTTTTGGTGGAGTCAGTTTGTGACTGGAACCAGATGAATCCAACCCTGTTTCTCAAATTATTGAAGTTGGAGCAAAATCTAATCAGTGGAGAGTGAGGGAAATGTCACAGTTCATACACATTCATACACTGATGAGAAAAGTTCGAACCAGGTCAGTGAAAACACCTGTGTAGGTGAACCATGACGGTGCAGGAAAGTGAGATTCCTCCAGTTTGTAGATAAATTTGTCTAAAGTGCGTAAAGATTTGATCCCAATAAAAACAAAACACAGTAAATCTGATGCAGCATGTTGCCATTACCTTAGTAAATCTTTTTCATTGTGAACATTTTGACTTAATGATGACTGCATTAACTGATACTACACACTAATTGTATACAGTATGTACTACAGTAAAATTGCCATACTGTTCTGTTTTTGCAGTTAACATAAGAAAAATGAATCTAATAATTTGTACGAACAACAGATGATGCATTAATGAACAGCAGCTGCCACTCGGATATGCCTCCGCCATTAAACTTCACAAAGAAAAAGCTGTTCTAATGTTGTTGTGTTTCATTTCCAACAGCTTTCTTTCTTGCTGTCTCACCGCTGTCCACAGCTCCTCCATTTCCTTATCAAGCATCTTTAGTATGCATACTGACTTTTTCAAGTATACTTAGTTGTGCCACTATTCCACCACATACTCAAAATGTGCTTAACATTTGAATGTAATTGGGACGGCGCTATGGTCGTGGGTTCTCTGGCACCACTGAATGGAACATTATTAATGTTATTTGTGACACCTGTGCTTTTTCACACCCTCCTTTCACACGAGTGCAGAGGAGGAATGCAGTTAAATCTAATCTCAGCTTTAATTAAACTGAGAAGTCAACCGTTTTTGCCACACCGGTGTAATGAAACCCTATTTAACTAAAGCAAACACAAGCAGGAGCAGGTCACACAAGCCACAGAGAGCATTTACCATAAGCCTGAGGAAAATCAATTCAGAGAAAACGGAAGCTGCCGCAATCCACTTATGAGTAGAAATGTGATTTGTATGCATACAAGTGCCCATAGGAGCAATGAGCTTAGAGGAAACCTCTTAGGTAAATCCCTATGTGTCTACATGTGTGTTTGCGTGGATGTGTTTAAGTGTGTTTCTCAAGAGTTAAATTAGATTAAACAGGATGGGAAATATACTGTATATCACAACTGTTATTTGCTGAATAAAATTTTGGGATGAAAGTAGAAGTTACCAGATTAATTTTTCTTTTGCTCTCTCTGTGCAATCCTTCATTGGATTTATAGTCAGAGAGGTGTGAAATTGGTTATAACAGCTTACTAATACACTTGAAAAAAGAGAGGATAGAGTGGAAGCATGTCACTTTAAAGAAAAACAGGTAGTCAACATTTGTAATTCATTACCATTGCCTGAGATAAATGTCTTTTTCATCTCAAACACCAGCGTCAAGGAGGAGGAGATATGGATATATATATATATATATCTCTGTCTTATTAAAAGCTAAAAGAAAGTTACTTTCCAAACTGGGTGTGAAAAAAGAAGAGTTCAACAAGCCTCATATTTCCTTTCTTGGCTTTTTCTAAAGCGTGTGTGTGTGAGTGTGTGTCATTTCTCAGCTATCAGGCTTTTGTTTCTTCAAAGCTGCTGTCATAAGCAAACCTACTTTCTGGTCCTGAAAACGTCAGGTTTGTTAGTGTGACTTGCCAGGATCAGGTTGCATCTTACAGGCTGTATAAAGATGTTGTCAGGGTCAGCACTTTGACAAACCAACTATGTTCCAACACTGCTGAACAGCCACAAATCTCTGCAGACTGCATCTCTGAATCTAAAGACAAACAAAAATGCTGAAAATGACACACTCATACACTCAGGACACCAGCTGTCATTTTGGATAAAAGTGTCCGTCTGAATGGCATATGTATTCTTTCTGAAGTGCTCCTTCCTTTGTACTCCTCCAGACTGTGAATCATGAGGTAGAGGAGTAAATCAAGCAGAGATGATGTATTCATTTACTGATGCTGCTGATTTACATGATTAAAGTGGCTTTGTAGGTGGTATGATGGTTGGTACTAGTTGCGCCATCAAAGATAAAAAGAGCCTTTGCTTGGATTTTGGTGTCACAACAAAATTAATCCAGCAGCTAAAATGTGTTATTGATGAGAGATTACCAAAAGGGACCAAACTGATTACATCAATAAATAATACTGCTAGAATAGCATACTAGAGGTTTTTTCTTTACCCCCAATCAGTTGATAAAAAGCAAACATTTTAAATAATTTTACTCTTGTATTTATTTTCTCCGGTTCAGTTTTATTCAAACTATTTTCTTAGTCTTGGAACGCCCTTTTTCTTTTAAAATAATTTTTTAGGGTATTTTATGTATCTATTTGCTTGTTGGCAGAGGAGAGATAAAAGGAAATTAGAGGTGAGAGAACGACATGCAACAAATGTTCCCAGCATGGACTGGTAGCTAAACCATTGATGTTCTGAGGATTGAAATGGTGGTTCTGTTGTACAGTTCTGTTTATTCCTCTTTGCCTTTATAAAGTTCAGCACTGCTGACAGTGCAATGGTATTTGGAGAATCACTTCATAGTTTGGAAAATATGTCCTGCATTCAGAGCACAAGGGATCATCTGGTTAATGGTGTGAACCTCTGACAGCTGAAACAGATGTAGGTCAGGATTTAAAACTCAGGACCTCAAAGCTGCTTCTTAATGTGGTTTGTTATTTCAGTTATTATATTTCCAGTTTTTGTGTTTTTCATCTGGTGTTAGAGGTTTCTACATGTGCATTTCAACTGCAGGAAACAAATAATAGAAGGAAACCAATGCTATTTCAGTTCAGTTATTTTTGTTTAGATATCAGCAATGACCTGAAACAAAGGTTATTAAACTTGTCTAGACTGTAATTTATATGCACTCTCCTGAAGTAAATGAGAAAATGTTTTAATAAAACTAAACAGAATAATGCTGCACAAAAGACTCAAGTCTGAGCACTTGACTTACCTAATCTTGGTACAGCTGAAGGTTACTTCAACATGTAATAATGTAGTGAATGTCACATGTTCAGATCAGATTAGGTGACTGCAAAACCAGTTTGAGGGTGAACGTAAAAAATATACAATACATTGTTGCTTATCCACATTATAATAGATCTGTGAAAAGATCTCCAGCAAACCAAACTTCATCCATAAACAGTCCAAATCATATGTCACATTTTTATAAAGTTATCCTTACTACATCTTAATAAAACTTAAACTGGTACCTGTGGAGTTTTTGACCACTAGTAGTCTAATGGAGCAATGTTTTTGGGAGTGGACACTCATTTTGTTTGGATCACATGTGTGCACATTAGGGTGCACGTGCTTGATACACATTCTTGTCACTGGTTTCATGCTGTTTCACTGATTGACATTTGGCAACAGTAACGTGCCAGCAAAGACACTTACAAGAAAACCTCTTTAAGGCTGCAAATACTGTGAACCTGACCATAAACAGAAGGACTTTTAATTATAACTTGGCTTGGAAGTACTTGGCGTAAACTGAACTTCTGAATTAATGACTACAGTTAAATGAACAAATGAGGTTCCGTGTTATAAAACATTTTAAATGCTGAACTCTGAAGACCCAAACACACTCTAAAGTAAAAGGGGAACAGCAGCATTGTTGCAGTGAAGTAAATTGATGGGGGTGACCCCTGGCCCAGGATCGCACTGGTCCTACTACACATCAGGAGAGCACAAGTTCTGTGCATGCATTTTTCCTCATTTACAGTCAACCAAGACTGGCTGAACCCTGTAATAACTCCCTGACAGAGCCTGTGTCCCCAGAGGGCCCCGGCAGACCCTTACTCCCACTGATGGATTACGCTTTAGGGGATAGAAGCTGCACTATGTCGCCTTGCTGTCATACAAACTGAATCAATAAAACCTCACTCACGGACGCACTGACAAATTATACACGGTAACTTATATTGTTTTAATTTCTGGTGCTGCTGCCTCTTGTCTTCCCCAGCAGACAAACATGCTTCACATGTCTTTATTTCTTGGCTGTTGGAGTGTGTGTGTGAATGTGCAAGTGTGAACATGGACGCCAATGCAAACATGCCAAGCAAATATTGAATGAATGACAATAAACGCTCGGTTCAATATTATATCAACATCTATTCAACAGTACAGTCTATGAGAGATAAAGTGCACCTTATTGAAGTAAATGCATGTGATATGCAGAATTAAACTGTGCATGCGCCTGCTTATTTAAACATATGAGTGTTTGTATCAGTATACATAATTAATGAATGTGTGCACTGGGAGGAAAGGCAGCTGTTCTTTTGACTTTGCCTGCCAGCAGAGGCAAAAGAATACTGGTGGTAACAGGATGCCTTGCTCCACACTGCCTTACTGGCACTAATAACAGGCTCATGTTGTGCGAAGCCCAATTTAGTGTTAAGGGACCACAAAGGACAAGGTGTGCTCAGTCTGTGATTTCCTCTGTATGTATCGATTTTCTGTAATATGTGTATCCACTCTGTGTATGTGTGTCCTTCTTCAACATCCATGTTGAAGACGTGTTCTTGTATTTCTTTTCTTATAATAAACAAATATTCTCTCAAGGATAAAAAGATGAGGAGAACTCTCCAAACTGAGCTAATTGTATTGATTTTCACTGCTGTAATGGGGTCATTGGTTTGGTTAAAATTAGAACTTGGATCAAGGTTTGTGTTAGAGTAAGGGTTAGAGGTTAGGTTGGAGAGCATTGCTTAGGGGTTAGGAGAGTCAATGAAGTCAGTCAATGAAGACCACATTGAACCAGCTGCCACAAGTCATGGCAGTGACACAACAATGTACCTGTGGTGTCTTGTGTTAAAACTACAACTACAAGCTTGATAGGTGGATGCTCCTTCCTTCAGAGACTGCCTTTAAGTTCATCCGACAGGTTTAAGTGGATATCAAGGGACTGTGGTCGTCAGCTCATCTACCTGAATGTTCCCCTAACCGACGACTCTTGCACTATCACCAAAAAGCATTAAAAGCACCCAATCCCTTGAGGGTACATAATGGCCATGAATGGAAGAAGCTGGTGTGCTTTTGTGTTAAGGCCGGCTCTGGCATCAAGGTATTAATGGAGCTTGTGCAATGCTGCCCAAACCATTAACACCTCCCCCACTGTGCAGCTGTAACCATGCATGATGGGTCCATCATCTCATGGTGAAAGCCATCCCCAGAACCATTGTGGTGTGGCACTTGGAACCAGGATTTGTTAGAATAGATAACAATTTTTCAATTAAGTCCTGTTCTGATATTTCTTACACCCCTGAAAACAAATCACGTTTATCCAGGACAGGAGAGTTTAGGTGTCATAATACTTGAAATGAACTAGTTTGTATGATGTGATGTCCGACCAGGTCTAAGGCCGGCCATTATGGAGAAAGGTGTGGAGCAATAATCATTTAAATATAGGGATAACAATACATACTTTTGGACATACAATATTTTCCTTGAAGGCATTTGTAGTGTGTGCACACAAACCCTGCTCACTACTCACCTCCACACCTCTGTTCAATCACTGTGTGAAGTGAGCAAGAATAGTGGGTTGTTGGTTTTGGAAAGCTCCCCCAGTTCTAACGTCATAAAGGTGTGTGGGGGGTGGGGGGTTTCAGACACTGGTCGACTATCTGACAAGCACATACTGACACGCATACTTTATCCCTCCTGTATGGTGCATTGTATGGTCCAAACAATTAGACTGTAATTTATGTGATATGTGCTACTTTGGACAAATGTTATGGCCACATGTACATTTACCGAGGTGTGTTATGTCTTCACTGTTTGTTCCTTTGCTGCCTTCAAAGAGGCCAGAAACTCTACAGCCATAATGATTCTCAAGCCCTCAGTCAGCTCTGGCTTATCATTATGCCATTTTCAAAGTCTGTAGTAGTCTTAGTTGTCAGTGTGTG
Source organism: Thunnus albacares (assembly GCF_914725855.1). Classification (NCBI taxonomy): domain Eukaryota; kingdom Metazoa; phylum Chordata; class Actinopteri; order Scombriformes; family Scombridae; genus Thunnus; species Thunnus albacares. Next base: position 193,948 of record NC_058107.1, read on the forward strand.
TGCAAGTTAAGTGTGGAAATGAAGGTGTAGTTTCAGCAGGCTCTAGCACAGAGACACCAGCGGGAGGGTTTCTGATCTTCTGCTGACTGTGTGTAAGTGTGTGTGGCTGTCAGTGTAGGTGAGAGTGTGTTATGTAGGGGTGTTTTGTGTGGTGAGGCAGAACAACTATGTAAGCGTGCATTCACAAACAGTGTCATCTATTAATACCTTCCTATGAGACTTTGCTTGTTAATTCCCACTGACTGCGAAGGCAGCAGACAGGCCATCAGACAGGTTGTAGACAGCGACGATGCTGGTGGGGCAATGCCGGGGAAAGAAAGACATACGGGACCTGACCCAGAGTCAGCCTTAATCAGATATGTCGTTTACAGCTTCAGCAGCAGAGCTGAATGACTACTGTGTTCACACTCATCTCCCATGTGTCACTGATTACAGTTTCATTAAAAAAGTAATAAGTGCAACAGGGATCCCATCATGAACAATGAAATTGCTGTCGCACTGTTCATAACAAACTATATTTCCATGGAGAAATCTGACAGAGGCAGTAAAACGGGAAGGCGATAGCAGGCTGGCAGCAGTGCAGAGTAAACACTGTTGCTGATGAGCTGAAAGGTTGCCATCAGCAGAGCTGTGATCGCAGCCACGCTGCTGTGTGTCTGAGTGCCTGCACATGTGCGTCATTGCGTGGGTGTTTTTCTGTGTTCGCTGAACTAGTATTGTGTGTGCATTTGTGGAGGTGTACCTGTATTTGTGCCTTCATGTGTGTCCTGGCCAGTTATACCAATGGGATTATAAAAAGACAAATGGAAGTAATTGGAGGTTATGGGGGTGGCACAAAGTGTGAATAAATCACTTCCAGGCATGCTGCATTTATTCTATTTTTCTAAAGCAGCTTCAGAAGTTTGTCTTGCACAGCAAGGTTTCAGTGTATGCAAGGGGAAGATTAACACCAGCATTTGCACAACAATACTTTTTCTTGCCTTTTCTTTCACCGTAGGTCACGGGGCGAGGGGAGATGAAATTGGTGCGCCTCGGCAGCAATTACAGCTTTTGCCATTTCTGCTGCACAAGGAATGCCTACATACTAGTGTTAAAATGATTCACATTAATGTTTAGTCACTGGTATGATATGACAGCCCTTTGGTTCTATTTTAGCAGCCAAAGGAAATATAATATCTGGAGGAAAGGTGACTTGTCAACCCAGACTGTCACTGAGTGGCCAGACCAGGGTCAGATAGTGTCAGTAAATTATTCTTAGTACTTGTTTTTTAACCTATTGCATCACAATAATTCAAATGGTGTCTGGGAAGCTTCTTGCAAACCCTCTATGACACTGACAGAGATTAAAATTATATCCAAAGTGTGCTTGAACCCTCCAATGGGAAAAATAGTGGTCTGTCTCAATGTTGTATTACTTAGAGATCACTGATTCCTTCTCCTAGGTTCACCACTTTGGAGCAATGTATTTGACATTAACATTTTATAATCTGACAAACAATTTTAGAGTGATTTTGTACTTCATACATCGCTGACACCTTTCTGAGACATTTCTTCTAAATGTCCCATTAGAGTGGGCATATCATAACAACCATGCTGGCAGATCTATGACGCTGCACTTTGAGCTAAATGCTAAAGTTCTCACGATGACAATGCTAATATGCTAATGTTAAGCAGGTATAATGTTTACCATGTTCACCTTCTTAGTTTAGTGTTAAACACAGTGCAGCTGAGACTGATGGGAATGTCTTTAGTTTTGCAGGTACCTGATGATAGCACTAGAGGAAAAGTCAGCAGATCAACAAAGTTAAGGCAATATATCTTGTGGGTGACATGTAATGTCTGTCATGGCAATCCTTTCAGTAGTTGTACAGACAATTTCATTAAAAACTCTTGGTGGAGCTACAGGGAAAGTCAGACGATCATCAAAGTCATTTTGTGCCATTTCATAGAGTAGATCTAGAGATAACTAGATAAGTAATAACTTTCATCTCATGGTGGCACTAGAGGTAAAGTCAGGAGATCACTAGTGTCAGTGGGATTCATCCTCTGGTCACCATGACTGTTTGTTCCACATTTTGTGCCAACCTAACCAATAGTTGTTGAGATATTTCAGGCAGACAGACCAACATTGCCGTCCCAGCATGGCTAAAAATGCATCGAAGAAATATAGTATTTTGCTGCACAAGAACAAATTCAAACAAAACGCAGCACAGTGCTGTATTCTAAGGGAGAAAATGAGCTATTGAATATACAGTAAAAGATCAGACTTGACTGTGACTCAGAAACACACTCAGTATTCCTCAGGAGTAAAATCCCCTGAGTGCTGGTGATAGCCTAAATATCTATATTCTGTGCAGTCCTCTGGCTCAACTCTCTAAAACTGTTGCAATTAAAAGCATAACAATATATCAGTTCTGTATTTGGCTACTTAAGGGGTTATTGAACAGGCTCTCTCATTTATAGAGTCGAGGTAAAATTGCACAGTCAGATGGCTGGCTGGCTTTTTAAAGAAGTTATAATGAATAATACTCATAAACACTGGGTCATTCCTCCAAAATACATAGCACGTCCTCAATATTCTGGTTTGATAAACAGCTTAAGTATGACAGGTGGGGATACAGGTGCTTGTTCGCATCAGGCTTTTCATATAAATCATATCCTGCTTTGACGTTACAAGGAGAAAATGTTTGCCTGAGTGCTGCCAGACTTGAGGCTTTTGTTTTGCAGCTTGCTAAAGGTGAGAGTAAAAGCCATGGACACAGGCTAGTGAGCTAACATGAGTATGAAAAGCTGAACTAAGTGTGAATCATTGTATTGACCCGGGGAGCATTGATTTGTAAACAACTAAATAAACAAGCAATCAAGTGGAACTGAATGGATCAAGGTTTATCAAATATTAGCAACATATTTTTTACTAGAATGCTGAAAATGATACTGAAACCTAAGATTGACACATTTCTGGGAAAAAGCTGAAAACTAAAACCATTTGGAAAGTATGGTGCTGTGGTTGAACCTGCTCAGACTGTCTTTTTATTCTTTGAAATTGCTTTTTAAAATTTATGCATTATTCATAGTTGTTTGTTGTTGTTCTGGTTTTATGTCTTGTTATTTTTGCTCAGTAAAGCACTCTTGAAAAGCATATACATTTTTCCTTCATCTTAGTACTTGTAGTAGAATTACAAATGGAAAATGGATGGTGGAGTAAAGCCTCAATCAAATCTAATCGTTCTTTTCTCCTGTCTAACCGCTGATATTTTCAGTAGAGAAAGAACACACGTCCCCTATGATGTGCTTTCAATTTATTCACTACAAAGCACAAAAAGCTTCCGTGCTTTTCCGCGTCGCGCTCTCATTTACACTGAATACAAACAGCATACTCCCACATTTGCTGCCAATTCAAAAGTAATTAACAGTGCTTGTTGACTATTTCAATAGCTGTTCCACAGAGAGACTCACATCTTTTTGAAGTCACACACGGAGTATTCGGGCCAGTCGATGTAGCACACCACCCGGCCGGGGAGTTGGTCCGTGTTGGAGTAGTAGTACTGAGGGAAGGCCAGGAGCAGGGCCAGGACCCAGATCACTGCCACCACCACCTTGGTCTCTGTGGATGACATGCGCTGCTGCAGAGGGTGGATGATGGCCATGTACCTGCAGAGGGGAAAGAAGGAAAGACGATGATGCAGTGATGATGAGCAGAACCTGGAGAGTAATCAAACCATAACTTAGATGTTGTTATGTTGTTACATTGACTGGACACATTTGGGTGAAATGTTTGGATGTGATGAAAAATTGAGTTGATTTGGGCATTTTATTGCAAGACATAGATGAGTCACCATCACTTCTGATATGAAGGAGTTTGTTTGATCGCTTGTTTATTGTATGATTGATTAACACATCACTGGTTGGAAAGCACCAACATGATCCCATTAAGGGGGCAAAGCTAACAGTAGCGGATGTTAAACAGCTGTACATTTCAGTACAATGAAGAAAGTAAGAAAGTATTAGGCTAGTACAGTGATAAGTGACAATGTATGACATTTTTGAAAACACACCACTTGCAAGTCTGAGAGTGCTAAATATGGAGCTAGAGCCAGGTAGAGCAACCAGAAGATTAGCTTAGCTTACAACAGCTAGGGAAACAGCTAGCATGACTCTGTTCAAAGCCTACCAGCACCTTTAAAGCTCATTAATTAACATGTTATATCTTGTTGTTCAATCCGCACAAAAACTGAAATGTAAAAATGATAATTACCGCCAAGCTTACCGGTTGCTAGCAGTAGCTTCATCTTTACTGTTGAAGCACAAGAGTGGAATCAATCTTCTCATTTAACTCGTAGCAAGAGAGTAAACAAGCATATTCCCCAAAATGTTGAACTATTCCTTACAAATAGAACTATAGCATCTAGTATTTTGACTCTGTACTCCAGAACATTTGATTTTAAACAGTAACTATAAGGACAAGGTGCTGACTTTCAGCTTTAAGGGTGTTTGAAGGTGGTCTAATCCATATTGGGTGAATAGTATAGACATACACACAAAGCTATTGAAGAGTTTTTAAGGCTAAACAGTGAAATGTTATTGACTAGCCAAGTTAGTGAGCCAACCTCAGTTCAACTGAGCATGTGTGTCACCTGAGTGGACGGACGTACCACTAAAACAAGCAAGAAGTGAAGCTTAAGGCAGTTTTTTATCAACATAATGAGAAAATGTTATTAATGAACATATTCTGCCAGGTTGCAATATCTGCTCTCAAGACACTCATAGAAACTAAAGCATAAATACATTTTCTATGTTTATGTTTAAGCACCTACAGCAGTTGGTTACGGTGGGAAAATACTGAAGTCAACAGTGACTTGAAGCATAAAACACAATATATGTACTATGATCCTTTCCTAACCTTAAGCAACCTAACCACATGCTAGAGAGGTGAGAAGAGGAGGTCAGAGGTGTGAACCCTGGTCTCCAGTATCAATGGCCGGCGCTTTGTACAGCTTTGTAAATCCACCTTGACCGCCTCCATACAACTCCTGTGAAGTACAAAAACATCACTTTGCCAGTGAACACAATCAAGGGTGCGATTATGTTTTCCTCAAAACGTAATTGGAAAAACAAATCAGTAGTATAAAATGTATTTTCTGGGTGTCTGCTCATGTCTGTGGGTACAAGCGTGCTCATATTAAACACATTAAAGCTGTGAGTCAGCATGTAGTCCTACAGCACAGAGCCAACACAACTAAATGTTTGACTGTCCAAATATTAATCAATTAACAGGTTTTTTTTATGGTGGTCACTAGTTAGTGATCATAGTTTACTCACCTTTAGATTAAATGTGCATTGTGTTACATTCAACTGTGTCAAATGTACAAGGATGTAGTGATCTGATTTAAAAGTATGACTCCAATACTATAAAAACAGTAATTAAATTACAACACTTACATTGCTTAGAAATCTATTAAAGCTAGATATTATAGAAACAAGCCCAAACTGCAGCACATTGTCAATAATCTCCAACTCAACAAATGTGATTTTTCATGTCAGCATATTTAAATGTAACCATGCAGCAGAGGATAGAGCTGCACAGATGGAGGATTCATTGTTCAGTGTGCGATCGAGTTATTTATGTCCTTGATGTAAACAAAGTGTAAAAAATGGTCGTGTGTATAAGAGTCATAAACTTAAAATAGACTTTTGAAGAGTAACTCAAACTACACATCGAAACAAAACCTGCAGGAAAACAATATTCATACACACACACCTCTTTAAAGTTTAGAGGTCAAACAACACAGCAAGCTTTGATTTGCCGTACTGGTTTTTAACAGGAACAGGATCATGAAACAGTGGAGAGAAACCAACAGCAGTGGTGCAATATGAAGAAGAGTCTGCGATGAAGAACACTGTGGGAACTCTGGTCAGATGACTCCCATGAGCGTCTGAGTAATGATTTCACATAATCATAATCATGCTCCCTAATCAGAGAGACGATGGAGTGCGTGAGCACTTAAAATGACCTCGTACATCATGAACACAGAGCCTCATCAGGAGAGTTCATTTCCCCTCAGTGTGAATACAACATGTAAAATCATTGATATCTTATCTCAGTCATTTTTATCCCCAGCATTGATTTTTGACTTGAGATCATCAGAGATTTGTTTGTATTGATTTACTTTAACTTAAATCTCTTGAACATTGTTTTCTCTTCTAAACAACTCAATAAGCTGGAAGCTGTAGAAGCTGTAAATCATTTCAGTAAACTCAGGGACACATTTTCCATTTATAAACTGGTTATTTAAAAAAAAAGACCCTGAAGTAAAATATTATTAGTCTAAACTGTATAAAGTCTGGGATCACATACTCTTTCTATTAATGTCTATACTGACATTAGTGTTATTATTTTTTTGGCTCTCTAGAACGCCGTCTTGTGCCAAAGAGGTCTAATTAAAGGCTTAATCCCACTAATAAGCAAAATGAATATGCTAAATGCACACTCTCACTCTAATTATATCAGAAACAAGAGGACGCCTTTGAAATTAAATGCTCCCAGCGGTCTGTAGAAAATGGGAGATCACAGCCTCGGCTTTATTTTGGCTCCGCTTCAAACAGCGCTGGCAGCCATGTGGCTTTTCTTCATGTAGGTGAGTCATAGTCAGGCTGTCGATGTCAGAATCAAACACACACCTGCAGAGGACAGCGGCCTGCTCGCTCCACAGCCCGAATCATCATCATCATCATCATCATCATCATCATCATCATCCCCGCTGGCATACAAGCACTATGTACACATTTAACACATCCTGGACACCAGGCCAGAGTATAAGTTTGGTTGCTAAAATGTGCATTTAACCTGTCATGACTGAGGACTGGTGATGACAGACTAGACAGGCTTTCACATACAATATCTTGTCAGAACTTTATTGCCTACAAAAATGTGTTCACATGCAGCTACTTTGCATTCAGCAACATGTGTTCTGATGGAAAACTGGGATTTAATAGCATTTTAATCTGAATGCAAATCTGCTTATCAAATTTGAATCCTTTTGAATTCCTAATTTAATCTAATTAGCTTTTGATATTAACATGTAACTAAAGTTATAAAGACCTAAAACTCAATGATTCAGATCCACAGTCAACACAGACACACTACAGATTTTAATAGCAGCCTAATTAATTTTTACAACTTGTAGCTACAACCTGAAAATGAGATGAGCAGCAGAAGATATGAAACTTATTTTTCATGAGCCACATGCTCTAAATACTGGAGTTCCTGTTACAGAACTATTAAAGTTGATAAGCTTTAATAAGTTTAGGAAGGAGATTCTGCTAAAATGGATGTGATGCAATCAGCTAGATCATATCTGTGGAGAAGAATCACCACTTTGTTGGTCTTAATGAACTACAAACACATACAAACACATACAAACACATACAAATACATACAAACACATACAAACACATACAAACACATACAAACACATACAAAGTCCACTCATGGTTGTAGATTGGTGTTTCTTTTCACTCATTAACTGTGACAAGTACAGACACTGACTTACAGAGAGCAGCTTTAACAGACATTTTCATTTTAGCTTTTAACTGTCATGAAGTTAACGGTACGTGACTGACACCAGTGATGTTTGTCATTTTAACCATCAAAAGCGATGACAGATAAAATGCTGCTAATGTCACCTAGATGTTTGCCACATTAGTCTTTAACAATTCAAAAGAACCAAGAGAACTAAATTGTTCAATAAAAGATTAATAAACACTGGATCTTAATGAATCAAGATCCAAAATGAAAAGGACAGACACAAACTAAAGGCAGTGAGGTTGCTGGTAAATACTGTTCTGCACTGTGATGTCAATGTGCTGTAATATATCTCACACTTATTCCTGCATTAACACTGAACATTGTTTTAGTGTCATAAGAAGTGAATCTACAGGAGACAGGGTTATATCACTGATTGATAGTGAGTCATTTAACATGAATCCTACTGAGTGTTTTCTATCTGACTTCACACACTACATTATATTTAATATGTCATTATTATATTACATTATATGGTGTTCTGCCCAGTAGGAGTAGAAACCTGAATTTATGGAAAACATATGGAATCATGAAAAGTTGTGAAAAAAGCAACAAATCCTTCAGAGCAACAGTGAAGTCAATCTGAAACATTTTAACTGTAAAAAAATATGAAGAATTACTTGCAAGAGCTTTGTAACCAACGTCTGATCTGCTCATTCAAATCCTGTTTCATCCATTTTCACCGTGGTTCAGTTTGAGTGCATCTGTTATGCTTGATTAAGTCTTCTACCTGCAAATAGAGTATAATCTACACTCTAACTCTTCCAGCTTAACCTAATATGAACACTCCTTTTATTCACCTAACAAAGTCGGTCTCTGCATTCTAATGTCCCAGCAACCACCGCTAAAGCTGAGAGCTATTTCATTTTTATGGATCTGTCGGGAGAGAGAGCTCGGCTCCCCCTGTTCCTCTGCCTTTCATTTCACATCTTGGAAAGCACACCGTTGAGACTTTGCGCTTCATATCTTAATATCTGTCTGTGGGCAATATCTGATTCCTCTCAATAGGATACCTTCTCACAAGGTGGCAGGCAGCATGGGCAGCCAGTGCTAGACTGCATGGGTGACATACACCTCCAATTATCCACAAATAGCACCTAAACTGCCATGGCAATGCAACGGTTCGATATAAACACCATGAGGCTGCTGCGCTGCTTTCCTGAAGAGACGCAAGTGATTAAGAAGGGAGCAGCTAAAGTGACAGATGAAATTGCCTGCCTCCGAGCCTGCCAGTGGGTTTTTTTTTTTTGCAAACTGCGTTTGAAAGTAGGCTGTGGTAATTCGATCATGAGTTTGTTTCCTCTGGTTTATTGGCCTCTGGGGGGATTGTTGTTGTTTTGCAGAGGGTTACGTAAAACTCCCATCAACAGTTGGGAGGAAATGGTGTGGGTGAAGGTGGTAGAGCCTGAGGTATGTGTGAGTGTGTGTGTGTGCTTGCATTAGTGTGTGTTGGCTGGTGGGTAATTTGAAGGATTCTCAGTGTTGTTTTCATTGTCCACATGCAAACATACGACTCCTTCAGTCACCTCCGTCTCATCAGTAACCAGCAGACACTCCCAGTATCCTCTACAAAACCAATATCCACCCGCACACCAGAGCATCACCTCCCTGATTGTATGTGTGTGTGTGTGTGTGTGTGTGTGTGTGTGTGTGTGTGTGTGTGTGTGCATAAAAATGCTCTTGGTAGTCAGTGTGTGTCCACTGATGTAGAGGAGAAGCTTGCTTTTTGAGGTCAGCCTAATCTAGTGGTACAGTTGGTATGTGGTGGTGAAGGAACATCATTATCATCATCATCATCATCATCATCATCATCATCATCATCATCATCATCAAACAAAAATTACATCACATCAATACTATCTTTTCTTGTGATCATATGTTTATCTTTCAATACTGGAGGGAACATTCTTATACATACATACATAATATCACGTTCTGTCCATTATAACGGTCATTAACGGATAGTTTCAAGTCTGTCTTAATACAACTGATACTGATGTACCATCTTGTACAAAGAAATAGATCTTGGTTGCTGTGCTCCATACTCACCCTACACACAACACAACCACACTGTAAAAAATGTCGGCCAACAGTGATTATGACTGGATGGATGAACTGGAAGACACCTGGAGAGGACTGGATGACTGAGTTAGTAAAAGTAGCTGCATAAGAAAAAATGTCATATAGGATGCAGGACAGGACAGAAAAATATTTATATTATATTTATATATATTTATATATATTTCCTTTATAAAAGCATAAGTGTAAAGATGAGGTGGAAGCACACTGTTTTTGATTTCTATATGAGAAATATGCTTTTGTATATATATGTTTTTATTATTTATTTTTATTATGTTTCAGAGTTTTATTGACTCTTTTTTACAATAGCTTTATTTATATGCAAGCAACTTTATATGCAGGTTGACCAGCTCTTGTTTCTGTGTGGGGTGAGGTGTGAATGGGGTGTTGAAATAAAATGTATCATATTTCTGTTATATGACTGATGTCGCAAAATAAAAATTGCAAGTCTTAAAAAGAAATGGAGGCATGTAGAAATCCACAGCCCTCGTTCTGTGCAGAAATGCGTTCCACAGTTGGGAAGACACTGATATGATACGTCAGCAGTCTCAGTCAGTATCTACTGAAGTCTGTCTAAAAAGAAATTCCCTCTTCTTGTTTCCTCAGAATGTTCCTGCCAAGCTTCAGGGTCAGTGTGGAGAGCAGGAATTTTTACAGTGGCCAAGATATTTACATATACATATTTGCATATCAGTATTGTATTAAGACAGATTTGAAAAAAACCTGAACTTATCCTTTAACTGCCAACAAGGGCTCTTCTTTGCTCCTCCAGTCCTTCCTTGGACAAGGAGTCAGTTGTATTTCCCTTCACACCGTTGATCTGAGCTGCAGGGAGTTCCACAGAAATCACATCAATACTATGAACAGCCACCAGTTGGCCAACTGCCCTGAAGAAAGGCACATGAAGCCCAGCTCTAATCACTGTTGACTTTACAGTGATAGCAGATGACAAGTGTTGATCGCAGTGTTGTTTATTCACTCAGGGGTGACATTGCTCTGAGGCAGCTGTTTAAAATGATCTAAATGTGAGACATTGACTCTGATGGATGTGGATTTATAAATGCACTGATGCGTCTTTTTACATTTGGAGAGTTAAATTAACAGCAGAGATTTTGCTGTATTAGAGTAAATAATCCTGGCAGCAAATGAATGCTTGGACTGCAAACAAAAAAACACAGTGTAGCTCTATGAGTGACAGGTGATCTAGAGTAGAGCTAGACGGGGCTACAACTCCACCAATAACTACTGATAATAGCCCCATCAGAGCCTCATCAAACACTTAGTAGACATTTGACCTAAAAGATGCTGCCTGATTTCCTTTATTTGTCTGATGTTTCTCTCATTCGCCAGTTGATTCAGTCCAACAGAACCAATCACAATGTTTGTTTACAATAACTCCCGGGTAGAAAACTCCTGCGTCATGTACATACAATTTAATGGCACAGAGCAAAAACACTCGTCAGTTTAAACAAGTAAAGAAGTAAACAGAGAAGCGTATGTAGATAAGTATAAGTATAAGCAGTAAGTAGTAAAAGTAAGTGTCGCTGTTGAAGCATTTTAACCACAATTACAATGATGGATTTTTTCCAAAGAAGAGAAAAAAATTTGATAAATAATACTGAGATTTGTTAATGGTTATATATAATATTAATATTCTTTTTGATATTTTGATCTCCATCTTGCCTTTCAAAAAATAGAATCTATGTCACCCGATTGTTTCTAGTCATGAAACATAACTCTTTTGTGGTGAGAAAACACTTTCATCACGCTTTTCATGCACAGAGCATGAATCACAAGACAGAGAGCCAGAAAGAGAAGGGTGGCACGGGCCAGAATAACTTCTGATGATGATGATCCCTCTGGGGATGGCAGATGGAGGAGGGGGGGGGCAGAAGTGGAGAAGAAATGGAAATTGAAGGACGGAGGTGAGAAAGCCGGAGAGGAGGTGTGGCCGGGTCATGGCAGCAGGTTTCTGCATTATTTTTATGATGACATTGCTACACATAAACCTCCTAGCCCAGCTAATGTGCCTTTTAGTGACTGAGCCAAGCCTTCTTTGAGAATCGTTACACTTCTGTCACTCTCCATGCCAACACTGTCATTGATTGTGGTTATAAACCTTAATAAGAACACCTTATGGGTACGGTTGTGGCTAGTGTTTATTTTCCAGCATGACACTTATTTTGTCTGTTTAGCTCTTTAATTCATCAAGTGGACCCTATATTTGACCTTCTAGTAAAGAGATGCAGGGCACCCGGACCAAAATCCATTTCATTTGCAACTGCAGACCTGATAGATTATTAGTAAAACTAACTTTTGCTGTTAGTTTATTAGACAGAAGAAACCTGTGACCCTTCATTAATCAATTTAACATCACCTGCAGCATTTATAATGTATTGCCCTTTATGAATTACTTATTAACAACTGTAACTGCAGACATGGTGGCTTGTTGGAAATTGAGAGAGGGATTTTTCACACCATAAGTTGTTCCTATGAGTGGCTTATAACTGATCTATAATTAGTATTTACAAATGTTTATATAATGATATAATTTAGTAATTTATTAATTAGTCAGTAGTTTCAACTTATAAACCCCTCATAAATGATGCTTAGTTAGAAAGTAGTAACTAAATTTGTGTCTTGGTTGTATCATATCACTGTTAAAGGTGCAGAACAGACTTGGCAGAAATGGATTATAATATTCATAAGTATGTTTTAATTAGTGTATAATCACCTGAAAATAAGAATCGTTGTGTTTTTGTTACCTTAGAATGAGCCTTTATATCTACATAGGGAGCAGATCCTCTTCCACGGAGCCGCCATGTTGCACCGCCATGTTTCTACAGTAGCCCAGAATGGACAAACCAAACACTCATTGAGGGGGTTTAGATCATTGAAATGTATTCAGTGCTGCTTTGTAGCTGCAAATATGTTGATTTGATGTGTATAATTGGCATATTTCTTACTTTGAGTTCACATACAAAGCAATGTGCAGACCAGTGTGAGCTTCAAAGCAACTGGCAGGTTTTCATGTGAAATAGAAAATACACCACCTAACAACATGCAACATGGGCCCTAAAATGCAGGTCAGCGGCTCCATTGGAGTAGAGCTGCTGTTAGCAGCTATTTCAGTATGATAGGACTGATTTTTCTGTTATGTCTATTTTGCTAAGATTGTGTTATCAGTTGGTATCAATGAAATCCTGTAAACCTGAAAGCCTGTTAATGTCAACGTGCATTAATTGGGGTTTTTTTGCCCACTTGGGGGAAGCACAATAAACTGTAACCACCATATTGACATATTACCAACTAATAAAGTTAATAACGTGTTAGCAAACAGTTACCTATTTACATTAGCATTCGCGTCTCTGGACACCAGACGAATGTAGATCCAATATTCACTCTTCTTTTAGCTCCAAGTCTTGAGAAACTTGTTAAATATACATGCTACTGGCTAAACGCTCCACTATATTCACTAGCTAGTCGCTAACATTGTCTGTCTGCTATTTTGTGCTGGGAAGGTAATGCACAGTGGGGAGTCGGGTGATAATTCTCTGTGGGTTTGTCACTTTGAGTGATACCTTTTCAAATTCCAACATTCAATTGTTTTGAATCATTGTTAATATAAAAATATTAATTAGTGCAGCTTTAGCTGTCGGTATGAATGAAAGTTTAGTTAGGCTGTCATGTTGAGCAGGTTTCTCCAGAGCAGGGTTAGTGCTGTAGTGTGGTGCTGGTTTCTGTAACTATGATTATGCCAGTAACATGCTGATGTAAACTCAGGCAAGTGTCCGTAGTTGTAAACTTTGTAATATCCTTTTGTTTAATGTTGTGTCAAAACTGCAGTTCTTCACAGAGTTGAGCTCCATCAAAGAACCTTCAAAATTAAATACCATGTGCCACAAATGCTGCTGACATATAAGCTTCACAAAATATCTTCAAAGAAGATGTTTTTTAAATTTTTACCCTTTTCATTTGAGGAGAGTCTAGGTCTCCTTGATGGCCACAAAAAATCACAGTCTTGCTTGTGTCTTTTCCAGGATTGTTGCTGCTTTATCACACTAGAGATAAACTAATGAAAACCTTATAAGGTGTTCAGTTATCAAACTGCAGTACCGATTCAACAGCAGGAAATTCAACTCTAGCTCCCGGTCCTCCATAATGACAGCATAGAAAATTGCAGTGCATTTAAAGGTTATGGTAGATATGGGGGGGGAGGGGGGGGGAACTATTAGCTGGACCCAACATTAGTGCTGTATTTCAGATAATGTTATGCTCATTTCCTTTCCTGCATATACTGTATGTGACATATGCTAATTTACATATATGTGTAACCAATCATGTCCAATATGCCTAATTAAGAATTACTTTACACAAATGGCCACTTGAAGACGCACACTTAAGCCTCCCCACCACCTCATTCTGAACGATCAATGTCTGTAATTTCAAACTGTCTTCTCAGAGCAAACCATGAATTGATCAGTTCAAGCATTGCTAAAGACTGAACATGAGTGATCATCAGTGATTCATACAAAAACCCAGCAGTATCTATCAGTGGCAGCCGAGAAGACCGGAACTAAATGGAGGCGAAATTACCCTTGCTAAATGAGACAATAATGAAATAATGAATTTCAGTCACACCCTCCACACTGTTTCTGCACTGAGCACATTGATAAATTGGAACTATTAAACAATATCCATCAATCCGTTCTCTATACTCCCTCGGTCCCGTTCAGGTGTGACTGAGCTGGAGCCTATCCCTGGAGAAAAGGCACCACTCTATTGCAGGGCCACTACATTCTGTATATATGCAAATATATTCATGCAATTTAAAGTTTCCATGTCATCCGAGTTGCATGTCTGTGGACCATGGGAGAGTGGTTCACCTGGAGGAAACCCATACAAACACTAAGTTGCACCAGCTACTCATAAATCCCAGTTTGTGTGACTTTCTGAAGTTCTTAGTGACTAATGGCTAGTTAAATCTGAATCATAAATGTCTTTGCTACTAAAGACTTAATTAATGTGTAAATCACTTGCCAGGAAACATCTGTAGCTCCATCTAATCAAAAGTAATCAACTATGTACACAGGAAGTCAGTGTAGTATCAAAAATAACAGTTTAAAGGAGCAAAGCAAAACATTAACTGAACTTCCAATCCCGAGTCCTTTAAATGTATGTAAGTTAGTAGTGTTCATGTAGTCTAGAACAAGTGAGAAATATCCAATTATGCAAACCTAACAGACGTTAATTAGCCTGTTAAGTCATTTAAGCTAACGTTATTGGTATAAAATGTTGAAATTTGAAGTACTTTGTGTTATTTTGTGAGCTCAACCATATTTCCTCTCCATTGAAACGGGCTATATATTAGTAAGCTAACGTTAGTTGTGTCCATTGGTTCAGTTAGCTACGCAACAGTTCCACCAGGCAGTTAGCGGGTGTAAATATTAGGAAATGACTATATAAGAACTAGTTTGTTTGTTGAAACCAGCTTTCAGTTCGGTAATGTGTAAATCTCCACTTCGTAAACACTTATAATTAAGCTAAGTCTGAATTTACGAACAGCAGCGGTGCAACCAGCTCCTGAGATAAGTGTTAACCACTAATACTGAATGTTATGATCATCTTAATTATTGGTGCCATAGTGTGACTATTTGCAATATCCAGAAATATCTCAGCTCCATCCAGTCTATGCAGTAGAGCTTTCTATATCTAAAATATCTAAAAGTAGGCTTTTCTCAATTACTTCCACACAATCAGCTTCAGCCAGCACACTGGCATCAGCGTTCAGCTGTACTGGTGATCTACGGGGTTGTGCAGTACGAGAACACCACAGGAGTGACTGAAACAATGATGGAGATGAAAAAATGTCTTATCAGCTGCAACACTGCGTTCCGACCCCCCCCCCCCCCCCTCCCCCCCGATGAGATCCTGCAGATTTGCTCTATTTGATAAAAATTATTTCATATCTAATAACTAATAGAAATTCTTCAGCTCATGCAGGAACTACTGAATCAAAATAAAAGGAGTAAAATATAAAGTGGAGCCTAAACAGCAGTGGGAGATGGCTGCATGTGATGGGTCACAGTGGGCGACTCTCCTTCTCACCTCCACCACCATCATCCACGACACTTTCAGAAATGCTGAAATACATTTCCTAGCACAGCCATAAAGATATGATGCTGTCTGTGTGAATTTACTGCTTCTCTACAGCATTTTAATAACATCTCTTTGTTGCATGGAGGGAGGTCACAGGAATATAACCACATTTCTACATCTGTGAATTATTACCTGAATGGGAAACCAGCAATGAGCAGACTGGGAGTGTATGGTGTGTGTGTGTGTGTGTGTGGCCTGTTTCTATCTTAATCTGTCTTTTCATTCTCACTTTCCTGAGATGTAAAGATTTAATTGTATTTTGAAAAAGGTCTAGTTCATGGTTTTCTCGCTGAAAGGAGGACTTGCAGAGGAATTACAGGTCATCATCACCTGCCATGTACATTAGATATAAAAGCAGACATGAGAAGCTTCGGGCAGAACAGAAAAAGCTTCATGTGTAGATACAGTAGGAGGAGGCTGTCTGAAGCAAACACAGTAGAGAGATAGAAAAATGTAACAAGACACACATTCACAGACAGATGCACAATATGCAGACCACACATGCACATGCACATGCACATGCAGCAGAGCGCAGCTTTTTATGCATCTAATTTCCATTCAGCCTCGTTGTCATAAGGAGCCGCCCAACTAATGAAGTGGCTTCCTACACACATGAATGTTCATTAAGAGGATGAGAAACCAAAGATATTAAAGAATATATAAATCATTCACAGGCAGAAGTGTAAAGTCTGCCACAGGAAGATAAAACCTCACACAGCCTGCAGTGTTATACAATCACTGGCTGCTTTTAGTGAAAGCTTTATGTTTTACTCAGACGTGATCCAGAAGCCATTGAATAATTAACTATGACAGTATTCATATGAAAATAAGAGGGAGCTCCACACTACCATATGTACGGGAGGGCATTTTTGAACTTTTATGGTTAAGTTATGGAAATTATGAAACCCTAACGAACAACATTAAGATGTCTTAAAGAGTTTAGGACAACTTTTTAAGCCACAAGTATCTTTAACCAGGCGAGTAAAATAACATTGCAGCCTGAAATCCATCAGCTGCAGTTTATCAATGCACCAAAATCAACAAAACATTTACAATAAGACCTCATGAGAAGCCAGTGAGGAATTCAGCTGTGAGTTTTTTTTTAAAGTAACCAATTAACTGACTTCTTTAGTAGCACTATAACATTTTCATATTATTTCAAAGCTTTTGCTTTTGCATATTTTGGCAAAATGTTAAGAGCAGTGATCAATCATCACTTTATGCTGTTTGCACTGATTTTAAATTAAAATGTCTTAAAATTCCTTCACATTAATTGAAAGGCAAATGTAATGGATTAGACTACATGATCCAAATATGTGAGGTGTTCAGGACAGGATGGTCTCTCATGAGAGCGTTAGAGCCGCAGCTTACCTGTCCAGAGCGATGGCAGTCATTGAGTAGATGCTGGCAAACACAGCCGCGATGGGAAAGAAGTTGTGGAAGCGGCAGTAGACCAGTCCGAAGTACCACTCGTTGTGCACAGCGTAGGTGAAGTTGATCACCGTGTTGAAGGCGGACATGGAGGCTTCGGCGAACGCCAGGTTCAGCAGGAAATAGTTGGTGACGGTCCTCATGCGTTTATGCGCCATAATAATCCAGATCACTGTAACATTACCTACCACGGACACGATCACTATACAACTGTATGCAATGGCCCAGAGCACTATTCTCCAGACTGGCTGCACAAACTGGTTCCAGTACACCGTACCGTTATTGGTGTTGTTGTAGCTGGTGGTCCAGTTTGGCCCATCGGTGGTATCGAATAAAGGATCCATTCTGCCGTCTAGGAATGAAAGTCACACTAAACCCACTGCAATTAAAAACTAATTCAATTTACAACAGTTTGAAAGTTCCAAATGCAAAGTGGACAATGGAAAGTTTGTGAAAGCGTCACTGCCGCAGCCTCACTTTGCAGCGGGAATAACTGTAGTCGGTGAAATGTCCACTTGAAGACCCCTCTGTCTTGGAAAAAGTGAATTCAGGAGATGTAGATATTTTACGTGGATATTTCAGTAACAATCTATCTACCGCTTAAAAACTTTTCACGGCGCGTAAAAACGCAAACGCGCCTTTTACGCGCATTGCAGCACCAGAGTCTGTGTTGCACTAGCTGGTCATATAAATCAGAGAGGTCTGCTGCGTCCTCTCTCCCTCAGCGGCTCTGAGCTCTCCTCCCGCTCTGCTCCTCTGCTCAAACCGAGCCGCTGCACACCAGTTTATGGAGCGTGCCGCTGCGCACCCGTCCAATCGGCAGGCTGTAATTATGATTATGGATGAGCTCAGGTACGTTATTCATTCCATTTGACTCAGAGCGCACAGAGAAGCCAACGGGATTATCATGCCTAAATACCTCTCATCTGATTTAATATGCTTATAATTCCTTTGTAGCCAATAACAAACAGCACAGACGCAAGAGAATGAATGAATCATTTCAGACCGGCACAATAATAATAATAATAATAATAATAATAATAATAATAATAATAATAATAATAATAATAATAATAATATGAAGCTGTAATAATATTTGTTGTTGTGTAGTGGTAGTAGAGAGAGATAGCATCAAATGTTAACATTTATGTTTAAAACTGACATTGTCCCAATAAATACAATACAATCATTGATATAATTTTCTCTCCTGAATGTGGTGTGTAATGTGGTGAGGTGCCACCCTGTCTGAATGCCCCTGCCCTCCCACTCACTGCCCCCCTCTTGTGGTATCTGGACGTGTATGTAGAGATCAAGTCTCCAGTGCCACGTGTTATTGAAATACTCTTAATAACATTGTCATAACTTGATTCATGAGAAAAAAAATTAATAACATGCTTAAAAATTTCTTAAAAATGTCCTGACTCTGATATAATATACCTGAAAACATTTAATGACACTTTGTCTCCATGTTCACAGTAAACAGGACTAGAAAACCACTACAGTCCTTTATAAGAGAGGCCAGTCCAGGATATGATCCTCTGGAAGCTGAAGTCTTTTATTGTATACAGTAACTTTATATATTTCACCAGAGCTTTGCTTCAGGGGGCATTTTTTTGCAGGGGACTACTCAAAAGAGCAATGTGAGGGGATGAATGAGTTCATTAAAAAGGCCACTTCCAGGTTTGCCACTGAACGCTTGACAGCACTGCAAGTCTTGAGAGTGAATAGCTGAATAAAGCTCGACTCAAACCCTCTTTACTGTGTGATTATGGAGCAGAGGAGCTCATTTAGCCACAAGTTTTGATGTTGTAAACCTCACAGGTTCAGTAAATCTTTTTAACCCACAGTCATATTTTTAAAAGTGTAAGATAAGTTCATTAGAGGCGTAAAAGGCAGCTTGATTTGTGGTCCAAAGCATTGCATTTCTCAAACATCGTGTTATTACATCATAAATTACAGAGCTGCACTTGGGTTAGTTTGACATTTTGGAAAATATACTTATTTGCTTTCTGGCGGAGAGTTAGATGAGAAGATCCAGCAGAAAGACTGGAAACAGCTAGTCTGGCTCTGGTCAAAGGTAAAATGCACCTTTAAAGCTGACTAATTATGACAAATACACACTATGTGTGTGAATATTTCTACGTGCATCCAAATCGACTTCTGATCATGTGGTACGCCATAATCACCACAGCAGATTCTATTTTAGAAAATCAGAAATGTAAAAATGTTATGCTAGTAGCCTAAATCATTTTTCAGAATTTGATCCACAGATACTGATTTGCTTCCATCCTCGTTCTATCTGAGTCGGCTACACAATCTTTTATTGTTGGTGCAGGATGTGAAGACAAGAATTTCAATTATTTTTATCCATTGGTCTGTGAAGCATAAAAACAAATTAGTTTAGTGTCATACATCATATAACTTCTGTCAATTCAGAATTCTACAGAGAGCCTGCAGTTTACAGGTTTTTGTTTAATCACAATGCAGATTTTTATAGTTAATCACTGACGTTGACTGTATTTCTGTATCAAACTCTCTGAATCAGTTTCCTTGAACACCTTGTGCCTTCCAGCCTCCACACTTCATTTAAAGCAGAGTTTTATATGCCAGTTCTAAGCTGACAGGAAAGCTCAGGCTCACCAGAACAATATCCTCAATGAATGAATATATAAATCACTTATATAGTTAATGTCAGCTAAAAAATGCTAAAAAGTAGAAGTTGACTACTGGAAGCACTACAGCCTCACTGTAATCCCACACAGAGCATCACAGACACACTCTATAGTCCTCTACTGGAATAAAATGGGCAAAGAACAGAGCGATGTTTCTTTTTTAAGCACTGAGGCCATAATTTACTGCATCAAATTCTCAAAGCGCAGAAAATCATGCAATTCACATTTTTGACACTCCAGTATTCTTCCTCTTACTTCACAGCTCTCATATTTATTGCACTGCAGGCTATTGCTTTCATTCAGGCTTGTTCTTAAGTTAATGCCAAGTGTTCCCAGAACCTCATGTACCTCTTGTGAGACCCTTTTGTGTTTCGCCATCTTCACGAGGGCTCACTTGAGAAAAGAGATAGAAATCTTACATGTGAATGCTGTGATTAAACATCAGTTTAGCCCCCCCCCCCCCCCCCCGTCTGTCCAACACTTTGGTCCAGAGACAGATGTCTTGACAAATTTTGGCCAGATTGCTTTATAATTTTTGTCTTTTTGTCTCCTTTTGATTTTGCACACAGGATTTAAAACCCTTTTTGCTGATTCAAGCAGGAAAATGAACAAAATCGAATCAAAAATAGAAATATGTGTTGCCCGGTGCACCATGTTGGGGATTGTGTTGTAGATGTGAAGAACTTGCTGGTGGATGCATCCCATCCTCCTGTAATGTTCCTCAAATGTCTGCTTTTCCCCTTATGTCACTGTCCTTCCCAGGTCAACAGTTCCCCTTTGACTTCAGCAATGTAGTAACCATAAAACCTTATCTCCCCCAACGATAATTCAATTATAAATGGTGTCCACTGTTCAGCCATGGCAGCTCTGCTCCTCCTGCACAAGGACACTGCTTTTCTCTTGGGAGAAGCTTCGATCCACTCTGGACTGTCCTCTCCATCACAACTGTCAAGAGCACCATGGTGGAGACTGAACGGCTTGTAAGGAAAAGCCAAAGAGAGTAAATGACTCCAGCTTCTAGCACACACAGGTCACATATTCCTCCTCATTTCGCTCCATTTCCAGCTGCATCACAGATGTACTTCACAGCTCTAGTTCTAAATCATGGCATGACCAGGTCACAATAACCTCGACTTCTATGCTATCCCTGTACCATGAGACTTTGTTGATTACTTGTAATTGTATAAAATAGAATATAAACCTTCTCAGCACATCTCTTCATCTGTTTTTAGCCACCATGACTCTATGGATGGTGATGTCGGCCTGTCAGTTGCTTCACCACTTTGGTCCAAACTGAAATATCTCAAAAACTATTGGATAGATTGCCAATAAATTTTTATACAGACATTCTTGGTCCCCAGAAGATTAATTCTACTGACTGTAGTGATCCCCTGGCTCCTAACACCTCCACCAGGTTGACATTTGTGGTTCAGAGTGGAATGTCGTGACAACTGGTCAATGGATTGCCATGAAATTTGTTGCAGATATTCATGATGCCCAGAAGAAGAATCCTAAAAACTCTGGAGCCACCCTGACTTTCCATCTCATCCTCTACATCTACACTGCAAGATGATTAGCAATCCTAATCAGTTTGGTGATCACCTGACTTTCTATACAGTACAGTAGTAGCATTTGTGATTCTAAGTGAAAGGTCTAGAATACCATTCTTGTCCTCATCAGGATGAATTGTAATAACTTTGATGATCCCTCAACTTTCCATCTAGCGCCATCATCAGGTCAAATGTGTCCAGTAATTTGGGTAATGACCAAATATCTGCTGAACTAAAGACAATTCCACCAGCGTCAACTGTATAATTTGTTTAGTGCTAATTAGCAAATATTAGCATGCTAACATGCAAAACTTCAGTTGGTGAATGTGGTAAATGTTGTGCCTGCTAATCATCAGTATGTTAACAAAGCCGTTAGTATGATTGTGGACTTTTGGTGGCAAATTGTTGTTTGAGCTGTTGTTCAATCCAAAGTATTCTGCCTAAACATTTCCAGTAAGCCCTGATTTTTACAGAGCCAGTGCTGAGCGAGACTTCCTGTCCAGTAAATTTGCTGTTCATGATACAATTGTTGCTCCCCAGCTAATAAGTAAAGAGGTCAAACTTATTAAAGGAGTTCAGACCTTTTAAAGGGCCAAGGCTCTTTTACTGAGAGACATGACAAACTGGACCAAACTGGGGGTGCAACAACCTTCCCAGATTTAAAGGAATAGTCCCACAAATAATGATCTGTAACCCCACAAATTAGTGTTTTTACACAATGGTGAATGGATTGAACAACAAGATATCATCATGTTTATTAATGAGCTTTAGAGGTGCTGGTAGACGGATTTCATTGCTTCTGGAACCAGAACCAGGTTAGCAGTTTCCCAGCATTTCAGTCTTTGTGCCGAGCTATGCTAACTGGCTGCTGGCTCCAGCAACATATTGTATGGACAGTTATGAGAGTGGTATCGATTTTCTCATCTAACTCATGGCAAGAAAACGAATAAGTGCATTTCCCAAAATGGCAAACTCTTCCTGTTATTGCAAGATGTTACGGGATGAACAGTTTTACCCCTTTTGTCCCTAAATGAGACAGCAACTAGTTAAAATAAACTTTTCTTACAGAATGACTGACAACATAGAAAACAGCTATTCCTAATGTTTTTAAAGAAAAGTGGCTTCATTCATTGGGGACTAACTGGAACCACTATAGGAGACATTCTGTTCATTTTAGACATCTTAGAGATATAAATATAATAAAATGATCACTCACTGCTTATAATATTTCTTTTAAAATAAGTTTAAGGCCCACATACTTATTTTTTTCTTTTCTGACCATCTGCTGATGTCACACTTGAATCAGGCGATGTATTTGTTGACCCCTCTCATCTTTAATTAAGCCATACACGATGTCCTCTCTGAATCAATA
Organism: Thunnus albacares; assembly: GCF_914725855.1. Classification (NCBI taxonomy): domain Eukaryota; kingdom Metazoa; phylum Chordata; class Actinopteri; order Scombriformes; family Scombridae; genus Thunnus; species Thunnus albacares. The sequence goes on from NC_058107.1 coordinate 216,793, forward strand.
TAACTCTTACGATACGTTTTCATCTGCTGTATGTATGAACTGCAAACACATACATATTTTCAACAAGGTCAGTGTGACTGGTTTCAATTAAACTGTGTCAGTCTTGGACTTATGCAGTTTGTCAGTGCAGGAAATAGGATGTTGAATTGATTCTCAGAGTCGTAGTTATTACTGCTCAGTGTAATTTGGTTTCAATCAGTTAAACTGAGATATCAAAACTGGTGTGAAATTAAAAATGGTTCAAAAATGTTTTAACGCACATCGCAGTCACAAATAACATTACAATTAAGAGGTTAAAATTAACACTGACAAATAATCTAAAATGTGGTTTGAAGTATAACTCCTCCATTTATAATGACATGAAATGGACTTTTGCAGACGCTGTGCTAACCAACATATATAATAATATTCAGTGGTTCAACATGGGTTCAATCAACACAAAGCATTTTCTTACATACACACACACTGAAAATACAATAATATTGATAAAAAGCAGGTATATCAAGCGCTTTGTTGGTGTTAAGTTATCATTAAAATCTGCCAGTCATTCTTAATTGGTTTGCTAGATCCAATCAGCAGAAAAACAAGTTGGTCTCAGGAGATGCAAACGAGGCTGATTATGATGAAAAGTTGTTTACTTCACCTCTCCTGATGATATAATCCAGCCCAATCAGGAAGCACCACGGTTGCTGGAATTGAAAGCCGTGTTGTTCCTTCTGTCATCAGATATTGAAACTATTCTTCTAGACCAGACTATGAGAATACACCAGACAGTCATATGCACTGTTCATTTAGTATCAGCATTCCTTCATGACCTGAACACAACACAACAGTTTGTTTAGTTATCTTCTTCCTCTGTTCCACTGTGGGCTCCTTCTAACCACCAACTGTTGTGATGGAAAGGGGCATTGTATGAGTGCGTATGAGTGAATACAATAACATCAGAGAGGTGATATTGTTTCACAGTAAAAGGGGCAGAATACTGCAGGAGCAGCAAAAAGGCAACGTATGACAGAAACATCTTTGTGGTTATAAGTCAAAATGAGCTTTAAAATGGGTGTCAGTCACTCAACTGTGCATTTCATCACTGAGAAACATCAGGCTGTAAATTGTACACTTTGTATTTATATGAACCTCACTCTCACCTTGCCTAACATCACTGAATCATGAGGTAATGTACGGAGTGCTTAGGTCAGAAATGGGAAGTAGTTTTAAAAGCACTGGTCATCAGGAAGCTGTATGTGTATAGTTCACAGAGTCGTAACAAGCTCACACCAAAACCATCATTAATTCTTCAATTCATAAAGACGTGAAGTTGAATTTGAAGAAGAACAAATATTTATAGATGCTGGTACAACTAAGATCGAACTCTCACTGGTAGAAGGGCGTTCACGCAGGAGACAGCCAGTGTTGAATCTTATGGACATTCAGAGAAGAAATGCTGTATTTGACCTGTGAGATTCCTGCACCCTCTGACGACTGACAGAGCTCATTGCTTCACTACTTATTTAAGTATCTATTCTCTTTGAGTTGTCAGTTGACATTAGCTTTCAACTGAACAATGTAGAGGTAGAGTATTTCATAATACATTCTGTCCACCTCTATATTGGCCACTGAAGGAAAGGCTGTGGTTGAAGGCTTCATCGCTGCTCTATGTGTGTGAACAAGCTGCTGTATTCAGACTGGCAGCACCTGTGCTGTTTACAGTATATTATTATTACATATTATCAAATTGAAATTAATAGAGGACAAATCTAATATTGGTATCAGCAACAGGAGGAAAACAGGAATAATTGCTGCTGTCATGTTGCCTCAAAGGAATGTCAGTGACAGGAAGTAGATCAGTCTTATTGTACACACACATATCCACAAAAACAACGGACCAAAGCAGTTTTATTTGTACATAAAAATGCATGTGCAAACTCACACCCATTTTATTATTTTTACTGATGTATGCAACTAATGCTGTTATAGTGCAATGTATAGTCAGGGGAGCTGAGAAAGTACAGAAGCCTTGTCTGAGGAGTGTAACCCCATATTAGAGTCTTTACAGAGGACTTTACATTCACAGTTATTCTGAGGAACATACTGAAGCTTCCCCTTAAACAGCCTGAATAAAGACTTCATATTCTCCTGATTGCAGTACCAGGAGTCCAGCGACCAAAGTGACGGCTGCAGGCAGAACGGTTGAAGTGAGGTGGAGTTGGAGAGCACAAGAAGCAGTGGAGGTCAGCTGAAGCACAGGACGCTAGTGGGGACGGTGACAACAGTGAGACTCTGGAAGGGCAAAGCAAGTTCCCAAAACAAGGCTCAGGGAAAGGACAGATGCCGTTTAGTTCAGGAGGAGGTAGATATCAGGCAGATATCAATGCATCACCAGGATGATCACCAGGTTTTATTAAGTGTGTCTTTATTTAATATGTCTCTCATTGGAGCAACGATTCCTTTATTCCAGGACAATTTTGTTATTTGCACATCTGTGAACCCGTCAACATCTAAATGATGTGTTGTCTTAATGCAAATCCTGTGTTATTATTTGCACAATTGCACATGCATATGCATATAGTCTCACTACTACTACATACTATGGACATTTGCACATTCCTGGTTATGTTTTATGTATTCTAATCTCTTGATCTTAATGTTTTAAAATGATCATATTTTACAAATTTTATATAGTAAATTTCTATTTCTGTTTTATATTATTTATGATTACTTGACTTGTATATTTTTACTTGTATTTTTCTCTTTTGTATATATTTTGATTGTTATGCACCACAACACCAAAGCAAATTCCTTGAATGTGCAAATCTACTTCAGCCTGTTTCAATAAACCTGTTTCTGATTCTGATTTTCTCTCACAGGAGACAATTAAACTTCACCTTCTTCCTGCAGCAGCAGGGAGCGTGGACCAGGTGAGAGAGTGTGCTGAAGCAGAAGGTCACTTGACAGTTGACAGGCAGAGCCCCACCTCATCAAATTCAATGATCTAGTCTGTGTGTGACATGCTGCAGAGTCCATCCAACCTGAATGCACGATGCAAGCTCAGTCACAGTCCGAGGTGTCCACAGGTCTACTCACTAAAACAACAAACTGGCAGCTGCGTGTGGACCTGGATGTGTCCGGGTACCAGGAGCTGTTAGAGAAGTGTCAGAAGCAGGGATGGAGATCTTGCTTCATACCTACAAAGGTGGGATGTCGAGGTTTTGTTGGCTGCTCACTCTGCTGATCGTTCACACTGCTGGGCATCAAAGAGGAGCATCATGAAGTCCACACTGCAGGCTGCTGATAGAGCCTCCAGATGGCCAGGGAGCATTTTTATAACACTGTACTGTAGTATATACTGTGTAATGTGTATATAATGACAATTATTGATGCTGAATAAATGAATAAAGATGTAGTAATAATATTCAGTACATCAGCAGTACCTGTCCTGTGGTCTGTTAAATATTCAACTGACTATGTGTCATTCTGGGCTGGAAATTGTTCCTCTCAACTGCAATTTTTTTGGCACTTTCCACAATTGCAGCCAGCTACTCCCATCTCATCTCATCACAGGTGAGGAAAAGTCATTTCACAGAAGCTCCTGCTACGACAGAAAGAAGTCATTAACAGAGGCACAATCTAGAATTGGTTTTATGCAACTAATCACTGTATTTAAGCCGTCTGTAATGGGAATAAAATAATACACTATGTCAAATTAAGGGAATATACCATCCTTGTATAGAACTACATATACTGTATGTATATTAACAAAGTTAAACAATTACAAATGAAGTAAAAATTGTATACATCCCAAAATGTGCGTGTGTGCATGTGTGCGTGCATGTGTGTGTGTGTGTGTGTGTGTGTGTGTGTGTGCGTGCATGTGTGCGTGCATGTGTGTGTGTGCGTGCGTGCGTATGTGTGTGTGCGTGCATGTGTGCGTGCATGTGTGTGTGCGTGCGTATGTGTGTGTGCGTGCATGTGTGTGTGCGTGCGTGCGTATGTGTGTGTGGTTGGGAGTGTGTGTGTGTGTGTGTGTGTGTGTGTGTGTGTGTGTGTGCATGTGTGCGTGTGTGTGTGTGTGTGTGTGTGTGTGTGCGTGCATGCATGCATATGTGTGTGTGGTTGGGGGTGTGTAATGAAGGCTGGCAGAGGAAGTGCAGGATTCAGATGACTTAACAGAAGAAATGAGCTGCGTTTCTGAATATAAACTCAATTCTGTCCATGCAGACTGTCTCCCAGCCCGGCCAATGATCCTGAGGGATTTGAGGGACATGAAAACATTTCTGAATTCCAAATGTTATTTCTGACCTTTAGACTGATTGGCTTTCAGTGGCTCGGCCTAAATGTTTTCGCTAACTCCCACTGAAATTTTTAACTCAATTATTTGTGAAAGATGTGACACTCTGATTGTTTACATTGACGAAGTGCTGACACCTTAATGACCCTCAGATTCTGCACGGGGGTGACAGATTTAATTCCCTCAACAAAGATCAATAAATATGCTGAAGGCTTTGGAGAGACAAGGTTTGGCTGTGTGGATCTTACTGAGCAAAGCTTGATCATTTATTCTTGTTCATGGTCATGGGGTAACTGGATGCTATCCCAGCAGGCGCTATGTAGTAATTTGACAACATATTTTCTTGATCCTTGTAGAGAAATTGTCTTTTTGATTGCTCTTCTCCACTATGAGGTCAGAGGTCAGGGTCAGCTACAGTACAGCCTTATGTTGCTCAAGGAGACATAACTCATTTTCACAGAGAAGGAGGGTATAACTGGCTGAAAGACTCAAATAATTGATTAAATGTAACCTGATGACGGATGTGACTCACAGCATATGAGGTTGCATAGCACCTGAAATGTGAAACAATGCACAATAGCTCTGTCCAGGACTGGGATTATACAGGCTGATTCTAATTGTTTTATTCTAATTAAATAAAAACACAAATCATATTCTAAAGATGTCAATCTCAGCAGAATAAACACTTCTGCTGATAATAACACATGGCCAGCTTTGCAACCTTGTAAACCTATTAATGAATGCATCAGAAGTGTCATAAGCCAAGTATATCCAACAAGTGGTGGCAACAACTGATGCAACATGGGGCAAGAGCTGGGATTAGCCGAGTTAATGCATTACAGGTCCTCTGAGTAACTTATTTATTTACTTCTACTTTTAAAAGCATGTTTTTCTTTCTTTCTTAAGTATATTTTGAGTTGAGTTCAGTTCATGTGAAAAAATGTATTGTTAGTATTAGTCTTGTTATATTACTTTTAACAAGCCACCAGGTGAAGATCCTCTCTGTCCGTCCCTGTTCTGCCTCCACAGACTGATCAAGCACTTTTGAGCTTCATGTAACAATACAGGCTTCTTTGAATAATTAATTAATTAATCATTAAATAATTAATCTTGATACAAATAACTGTAACGAGCATGATATTTGAAAAGAAACACAAAATAATTTTACAATTGTTGTAGCTAAGTCCAATAAAGTGAAGAGGTTTTGTGCACTGCCCCTTTAAGAATGTAGTCAAAACAAAGCGTGCACTAGCCGGCCGCACGGAAGTGGTTTTGTTTCGGTGGCTCCTCACAATACTGTGTGAGAAATGAGAGTTATTATATATTTAAAATTCAGTTAGCTCTCGTAAACGCGTTTCTCCATTTAACCGAGAATATTTTATTTATCATTAAAATTATTTTGATATTGCCTGAACTAAGCGGAGGATAGCTAGCTAGCTTGTTAGCTAGCTTGACTAACGCCAGCAGCCATGCCGCCCTACTCTGAACTGAGGAAAACCAACCACTTCTACTACTTCATCAAATTCACCTTAAATATCTACTCAATGCTCTTTTCGGTAAGTGCCTGATACATGTGTTTCCATCAGCATTTAATGTGCGTTAATAAGTTCGTCTGAGCTGTGTCTGCTAATTGTACTGAACCACCCAAAAAAGCATCAGTGAGACATTTCTCCAAACTTCATTCAAAACATTTGCGTTTAAACGTATCATCTGGTCCAGGCATGTACATAGTTTTTAGAACATAACTTCAGGTATATTGCGAATCTGCACATATTACTGTATAATTCGGCATATACCAATAAAAACAACCACGACTCGTTGGATTACAGTTTCAATTTTAAAACCTGATGTGTCTCAAATCTCAGCGACCTCCCACCGAAACAGCGTTACAGTGAGACTGAGTGTTTATTGATATTAATTGCTCTCCGATGGATAGTAGACATTCCGCATCTGCCATAAGACTATAGCTTAATTATTTGAAGTGTGAAACTATGTTCATTTATTGTCGGATAATGCAATATTAAGTTACTATATTTGTAAGTGGGATTTGGTTGGGAATTCTCTGGACACTAACGTTAGCTAGCTAATGAATGGTTAGCTTACTAAGCAGCTATCACCATTTCAGACACCATGCAGCCTATTTACACTTTTAATTTGTGATAAACACAAGGTTTGTGGGCAGTCTAGAATTAAAACAACACACTGGTACTATTTTCTTTACGTGTGGTACCGTAACAATACAAAACGCTCACTGGATAACAAACAGCACGGTGGTGCAGGGCGTTGGATCCAGTTAAAGGGATGATAATGTGGGTAAACAGTTTTGCCGACAGAAAATAAGAGAAGGCTGAAAGGCGCTTTTGTTAGTTAGTTTCTCACTCAACCAATTCAGGTCAATTTACTGAATTAAATCAATCACATACCTACAGTATATTAAATATTTTTAATTCATACAGTAATCTCTTTCATGCCTGCCTACCTGGAACCTTATCCTACATGTATGTTGTCAGATATTTTATCTGATGAGCACACAGTGAAAGTTTTCTTGTACAGAGAGAATATTATTCGACACTCCATTTTAAAAAAAAAAAAAGGCTGGCCCTGGCAATGTTCACAAAAGTCTGGTTAATTTGACATAAAGATGAGTCAGCAAACAGGTCTTTATTTCAGTAAAGTTTAACTGCTCACCACTGCTCACCACTGCCTCACCACTGCCTCGCTGCTGAGACTTTAGACTCCAGCAAGTTCAATTTTATCCAAATAAGAAAAAGTGTGTAAAGACCATTTGAATAGGATATACGAGCCAGGTGAGGCACATATTTGAGAAAGGGTGACATTGAGCATATATTACTCTGTTTTACACTGACTAGTCCAGACATGTTAATGAAGTTGGTTTAGTTTGGTTTGTTTTTGCCACCAGACAGTTAAATAAACGGTTGGGCTTAATACTGGGAGAGTAAGTGAATTTCTTCCCAGGCCATTAAGAAGTAAAGATGAGTCATCCTGAGCCTTCATCACCCCACTTACATACCCCCCCCCCCCCCCCCCGTGTTTTGTCTCGCTTCACGCTACCCTCCATCTCACCCATCATGCACCACTTCCATCACTAGAAACAGTGTGAGGATAATGTTCAATTTGCACGAGCACCAATCTGTCTGACTGTCTGTGTTTGTCAGATATATAAACCCTGAAGCACATTATTGAATATGACTCCAAAACATCAGTAGTTTGATTCCATTAGACACTCCAGAGTGTCTTTCATATGATGCTGTCTCTCCTCCTGCTGCTGTGATGTAGGACAGTGTGTCTCAGATAACAGTGTCAACGTCATTCAAGCTTTCTTTACTGTTGTTTAATGTCATTTAACTTCTGACAGAAATAAAGCTGCAGGTGTCAAGTGAGACTGCTTTACCTTATCCAGCTTTATATATGTAATAGATCTGGTTCATTGATTTTGTTTAGTTACAATAAGTAGCTACATTTTGATCATATATACATATATTTCTAAAGCCATGTTTACTGTAACGCAGGCTTCTGCTGGTGTCCTTGTGTCTCACCAGTGGACTGTGATGACTGGTACGTGCAGTCCACAGTTTTGTCTTTTTATTTCCAGACAATATGGGATCCATTTCTATAAAGTCTGTTCCTCATTCTTATCTTCATTACTGCAGCAGTGAAGGTAAGAAGGCTGACATTGAAAGTGGGAACCAAGCCAAACGTATCTGCTGGTGTTTTATGGAGGTTGTGAAGCAGATGAAACTTCTCTTAAGGCAGATCGCTTCAGTTTCAACTGAAAATCAATATCAGGGAGGCAAACACTGCACTTCCTTTAGTTGAATGTAAACAGTTGTGCAACTGTGTTTGACTATTGACAGTTTGTGAGTGTCTGCGTGTCTGCAGAGTTATTAACGTAGAATAGTCTGTGAAGCAGTAATACAGCATCTGTTAGTGTACAGCGAGGCTGTGGACTGGCTGGATCCTGCTGTTGATCATGTTTGTGATGATGCTGTCATATAACACCAAAGCCACAATTTACCCCCATTTTTCAATTTTCGGTGCCTCTAATTATCCTTTCACATTTTGCAGCCTTCACCCAACAGGATGTGAGCGCTCAGACAGCTTCAGCACACGAGGAACAAAAACACCTTTAATAAACTGTAGAAAATACTTTTTAAGAGTTTTTGTTTTATTCAACAGAGAAATACAAGAGCTGAATGTCCTTGGAGTTACTAACAGCATGAGTTTTACCCACAGAGTGACTGAAAGACTTATTTCAGTCATGTGATGTGAATCAGTGCTTGAATTAGACAGGAAACAGTATTAACAGTAAAATCAGGTCATTAGTAGTGCAGACCCCAAACATCTGAAGATAAAAAAGAGCATTTCCTGCCATGTAGGACATGTGTAACAGTCACATGTGACTGATTGATTTGATGAAAGAATGATGTTTACATTTCAGGTTAGATTGAAACTCAGATGACAGCAGGTCAGAAACGAGTCAAACAGAAACCAAAAGTCATCAAAGCAGACGCAGCAACATAGACATCCAGACGTCAAGTGGCAACTTAAATCACATTTGCAGCAGCGAATCCTGTTTTTAATTTTACATTTCAGTCAAAGTGACAGAACAACAACACTGTCATTACTGCCACCATCTGTTGTTGGCCTGTTCCAGTCAGCTGTTTATCACGTCTGAATCTCTTGACATGAAAGAACAAAGGACATAATTCCAGTAAGTGGATGTTGAGAGGCAACAAAACCACTTAAAGTCATTTCTTTAGTCTGGATTTCAATGATAGTATAAATAATGTCTCAGAGTATATAATAATATAAATCAAACACTGAACCTTTTCATTTTGATTTATGAAAATGAGTTTTGTCAATTTAAAATAAAAGCTTCAATGTCAAACGGTTGTTTGTCTGCTGCAGGTGACAGCTGAGAAGCATCTTACATTTATTGTTATTGTTTATTTTCCCAGAATATTTTCATGAGATTGAAAACTTTTCTCCAACAGAGTTCTCACTAACATGACATCATTAACAAGGATGGAGAAACAGTCACATTAAAAACATCCTTTTCTTAACAACTGCATTTCAGTCTTTTTTATTGAAGGTTACCACTGTTAGTGACTTCAGATGCTGCCTTCACACAAACTCTACATCCCAGAAGCCCTCTGTGACAATCAACATATAGTTCAGAAAACGTTTTCATGTCCTGAACCATGTCTCCCCCCTCAGCTGATGGGTCTCTGTGTGCTGTGCGTGGGGGTTTATGCGGAGGTGGAGAGGCAGAAGAATCGCACCCTGGAGGGTCTCTTCCTGGCTCCCGCTGTGGTGCTCATCCTGCTGGGCCTGGTGATGTTCACCGTGTCCGTGGTGGGCATGGTGGGATCCCTCAGGGACAACAAGACCCTGCTGCACATGGTGAGGAGCCAGTGTGTGTTAGTGCGTGTTTCAAACTTTCTTACACGTGAAATCTTTGTGTGTGTGTTGTTATGTAAAACATTTTGGATTGTAAAATGAGTTACATCCAGGGATACCCACATACTATAAATATATATATGTGTATATGTGTGTGTATATGTGTATATATATGTGTATATGTGTGTATATATGTGTGTGTGTATATGTGTGTATATGTGTATATATGTGTATGTGTGTGTGTATATGTGTGTGTATATGTGTGTATATGTGTGTATATATGTGTATATATGTGTGTGTGTATGTATATGTGTATATATATGTGTATATATGTGTGTATATGTATATTTATATGTGTGTATATACGTGTGTATGTGTGTGTATGTATATGTGTACATGTGTGTGTATGTATATGTGTATATGTGTGTGTATGTGTGTGTATGTATATGTGTGTATATGTGTGTGTGTATATGTGTGTATGTGTGTGTATGTATATGTGTATATATGTGTGTATATGTATATGTGTGTATGTGTGTGTATATATGTGTGTATATGTGTGTGTGTATATGTGTGTATGTGTGTGTATGTATATGTGTATATATGTGTGTATATGTATATGTGTATATGTGTGTATGTGTGTGTGTGTATATATGTGTGTATATGTATATGTGTGTATGTGTGTGTATGTATATGTGTATATATGTGTGTATCTGTATGTAAATATAGACACAGAAAAACGTGTTAAAAGTTTGTTCAGCAGCTCATAAAACATTTAAATCATTGATCACTGAGGATGCATTGTATCTTGCACAGTTGTTGGTTTTAATGGAGAAAGAGCTCAGTGGGAGCAGCCATATATTATTGTGGTTGCTATGCAACTATCTAATTAGCTGTAGCTAAATAACTTGAATTTGAAGAGGGGTTTAAAAGTTAGCATTAGCTTTAAAAAGGCAGTTGGTGATGTCTCTGCTTATGCTTTGATGAAGAGGAGGATGAGGAAGTCATGATGTTTATGCTGCACTGATGATGATGACGTCTTCCTCCCTCCACAGTTCCTCTGTGTTCTCTGTGTGTTGCTGCTTCTCCAGGCGGTCGCCCTCACTACGGCCCTCATCTTTGAAAAGAAGGTAAAGGTTTTGTTTTTTTTAGGGGGGGGGGGGGGGGCACAGTCAGCTCACCTCTTCATCGTACTCTCTGACTGTCATCACTCTCCTCTGTGCTGCTGCTTTTCCAGACATCTGCCTTGTTTCAGAGCAGCATACGAGAAGGAATTAAACACTACTATGATGACCTGGACTTCAAAAACATCTTGGATTACGTGCAACAAAAGGTAGAACAATGTATTACTATGGGTCTATTTAAAACAGATTATTTATTTATATTTTTTGATATTATTGCAGCATAATAATTCTGAATGGATTCAAAGATGTTTTATGTTAATAACGTATTGTTGGTGGAGTTTCAGTGCGACGGCAGAGCAGCACCAACACGTCGATAAAGATATTTAACCAGTGATGCTGATCAGTAAATGATCATTTTATTTTCATTCTCATACAAGCAGATAATTGTGAATGCAGTTAACTTCTGTTTGTCAGACAGTTACATTCATCCAGACCAGTTATGTGTCAGGTTGTAGACCAGTTATGTGTCAGGTTGTAGACCAGTTATGTGTCAGGTTGCAGACCAGTTATGTGTCAGGTTGCAGACCAGTTATGTGTCAGGTTGCAGACCAGTTATGTGTCAGGTTGTAGACCAGTTATGTGTCTGGTTGTAGACCAGTTATGTGTCTGGTTGTAGACCAGTTATGTGTCAGGTTGTAGACCAGTTATGTGTCAGGTTGTAGACCAGTATGTGTCAGGTTGTAGACCAGTATGTGTCAGGTTGTAGACCAGTTATGTGTCAGGTTGTAGACCAGTTATGTGTCTGGTTGCAGACCAGTTATGTGTCTGCTTGTAGACCAGTTATGTGTCAGGTTGTAGACCAGTTATGTGTCAGGTTGCAGACCAGTTATGTGTCAGGTTGCAGACCAGTTATGTGTCAGGTTGCAGACCAGTTATGTGTCTGGTTGTAGACCAGTTATGTGTCAGGTTGTAGACCAGTTATGTGTCTGGTTGTAGACCAGTTATGTGTCTGGTTGTAGACCAGTTATGTGTCTGGTTGCAGACCAGTTATGTGTCTGGTTGCAGACCAGTTATGTGTCTGGTTGTAGACCAGTTATGTGTCTGGTTGCAGACCAGTTATGTGTCTGGTTGTAGACCAGTGGACTTTTCTGTTTACTGAACCAAGAATTTATTTTAAATTGAGAATTCTGAATCCAGTCTTGACGTTCAGAGATTCCTGTCGGTGTGAAGTTATTAGTGTGAGAGATGCTCGTTGTTCATTATTCAGAACATTACAAGTTATTGTTCTTCTAGGTTTTTAATAATCATCTGTGTTAGTTGATTATTGGAGGGACTGTGGGAAAACTTCATCTGCCTTATTAAACATGTGGTGTTTATTCCTCTCTGCATGTTGAAACACAGTCTGACGTAACAAAACTCATCATTTAACAAAACCCACACATTGTAATGTCATAACATAAACACACTGTAGAGTTTATTATTCTGCTACACTTACAGGACTCTACATGTCTTTATAGTATAGTATAGTAGTATAGTATACTATACATGTATAGTATAGTATACATGTGGCTTCTCTAAAGGACACAACTCTCTCGGCCCTCCTGTTGTAAATCTCCAGGTGTTTTTCGAACAGTATAAAGATGATGTTGCAGGTGTTTCCATTAGAAACCTTCACTGGTTTGCTTCCAGCTGGAGACGCATCTCTCTCTCTCTCCCTTGTTTCCTGTCTGTCTCTTCACTTCAAAAAACAATGAACGAAGTTGGTTTCTAGGAAATATTTCATCAGAGCAGTAGAATGACATCAGTGTTTGGTCTGACTGGTCTGATTATTGGACTTGAAAACAGATGATGAGTATTTAACCTTCGACCATGAGCTCAGAAAATCATCTCTTGTTCTTTAACTGCCAGTTTCCCAGTTTGGAGCCTTTTTATAAAGGGAGAGAGGGCAATAAATCACTAGAGAGGGCAATAAATCCTGCTTCCTGCCATGTGCCTATTTGTTCTTCCTCCTCTTGTAAAAACATCTTATCTGCACAGTCAGTAGGACAGCATGCAGCTGAGACAGGAAAGGTCTCAGTACCTTTTAAATCAGAACCTTTTAATTGATTGTCAGAAATTCTTTACGTGTGCTGCACATGTTGTCTGTAGCAAACATCAACTCTGGTTTTCTGGAGGAATTGAATGTACAGGAAGGTAATTTGTCTGTGTCGGGGGGGTCGGGGGGGTCATTTAAACTCATCTCGTCTTTATTGTTTTGTTCTGTAGTTCTCATGTTGTGGAGGGGATGAGTATAAGGACTGGGGAGTCAACCAGTACCATTTCTGCAATGGAACTGGTCCACTAGCCTGCGGGGTTCCATATACCTGCTGTGTTCGCCGCAAGGTGAGTGCCAGTAACACACACACACACACACACACACACACACACACACACACACACACACACACACACACACACTCACTCATACACACTCACACACACTCACACACACTCACACACACACACTCACACACACACACACACACACACACACACACACACACACACACACACACACACTCATAGTACAAGCAAGCTGTCACATAAACTCTGTATGTAGTATTCATTAAGAATCAAGGTCATTCAAATATTTTTTAAAACAAGATTGTCTTTTTGTAGTAAACAATAATTATGACATCATGTAGCAGAGGTTCATATTTATTTGTAATGCTACTGATCATGTTTAGAGTTTATTGTGTCTCCTTCCTGCTTGTTGAATGTTTTCATCATTGAGAGACTCTGTAAACTATTGTAAACTATTTCACAGCAGGAAACTCAAGTGTTACTAATAACATGAGCAGGTGTTGGTGTCCCAGTGAGCCTGCATGTATAATACAAAGACCCTGAACCACGATTCATGTTATTAATAACACCTGTGTATGTCTGTTGTATTTTAACAAATGGTTGCGTAACAGACTGCAGTTTCTTAAACAACCATCAGCCTCCAGGTCGAGGTTAGAAAACACAGCGAGACTCTAGAATAACTAACTTTAACCCTCATCAGTAAACTCAGCGGTTCCCTCCCAGCCCCCCCGCCTGCCTCTGGTCTGACTGAGTGACAGTGGTAGAAAAATGATGCTTAAAGGGTCAGACAGCCTGTATGAAGCAGAGCAGTCATCCAACACACCAACTAGACTGAAACAAACAGCTGTAATATATCATAAACATTTATACATGTTGGTTCTCTTGGAAGGTCATTATCAGAGCTAGTGTTGACAACAGGTGATCAGGTTGGCCATACTCTTTCCTGATCACATGTTATCAATACTAGCTGATGAACTTGCAGCTGACCCTGCTGATAGAAAGTATAAACCCAAAGACCCTCCCTGAGTCAGTGAACTCGCCTGCTTTATGCACCAGTATGTATTATCTACACAACAGAGACAGAAGACAGCTCCTCGTCCCGCTAACAGGAGACGTGTTGTGATTCAAAGGTAAACGTCCTTCGGGAGATTTCTCTCTAAATGAAGCGTTGGTCCCTGGAGACCCCCCCCGGCCTCCATATGTCTGGTATCACTCCTGTCCCTCGCCTCACAGCACTGATACCGTCTCTGGGAGCAGCAGAGCTCTGCTGGAGAAATTAATGACAGAGTCACCAATACTCTCTCTATCTCTCCAAGAGATGGAGGAGTTGATTAGAGAGGCTGAACGTTGGTTTCTGCTGTTATCAGTTCATACCTGTCAGGGCAGCAGTCATTCTGCAAACACTTAAGTTCACGCTCCGGTTGTCCGGGGACAGGTACACCCCCCCCCTGTGTTGTGTCTGGTCACCTTGGCTCAGTCTAACTCTCTGAATCTGTCCACAGGTGGGAGAAGTCATCAACACTCTGTGTGGTTATAAGACTCTGGATCAACAGGTAAGAGGAGAGACTGCTCACGGCAGACAGATTGAATCCGTCGCTGTGCGTGTTGACTGATTAAATCAGATTAAATTTAGAAAATGTCAACATGTTGGACGCTGTGATTGGAAGATGCCTGCTGTCACTAACTTACTGTTTTTGTTATAATAAGTTCTTATTTTTGTTATAAGTGTGAGCAATATGGATAAACTCATCTGTCACTGTGTTTTATATCATAATATAGCAAATGTTCATTTCTAGATAAAGTAACCAGATGTGAATGTTTCTGATGATTCATTATAAAACTGTCTCATATTAAACTACTGAGGTGGAAAATGATGAGAAAACAAAATCCAGACAGTAATGACAGTTCTGTATATTAATCACCACAAAGATACTCAGTATGAAGTTTCAATTATAAATGAGTAACACTGTTTAACATTTTTCATCCATATAGTAAATAGTTTATAACAATATATTGTAATTATTATAGACGCCTCCTGTGGACAAACACAGATCATTAATGTTAATTAATACAGTAAAACACAGTAGTAATAATATTCAATGTTTTTACAGGAAACGTTATAATTAAGTCCTGAACATAATAAAAACTTATATCTGCTTATAACTTTATTATAGTGTGTTAAAAACCATTAATTAAATGTTTCTATATTGTTTATAAATGTTACAGTAAAGTTGTTACAGTTCAACATTAAATATTTGTTATAAATGAAAGGCAGCGTGTGGACGTTTGACCGCTAACGTCGTTCCGCCAGTTAGACGCCGGTCAGCTGATCGACAGTAACGCAGCAGTAACGTGCAGATGGAGGGAGACTGTTAGCTCGCTCGCTAACATCAACATAAACTATACAGGAGTCAAAATATGTTTTAAAATCTGCTTTGCAGATGTTTGATGAAGAAGGAAATGCTTTCAACACGTCAGATACATTAAACCATTTGTTATTATTTGTTTGTTTGTTTGTTTGTTCTAAAACAGGTTTCTACATTTTTATCTAAGAACTATTAAAGGACACGTTCACTATTTTTAAAGTGTGTCTGAAAACAACAGTCAGGTGTCAAATGAAGACTGAACGAGGTTTCACCTGCTGTGATCCGGTTCATACTGGTTTCACCTGCTGTGATCCGGTTCATACTGGTTTTACCTGCTGTGATCCGGTTCATACTGGTTTACCTGCTGTGATCCGGTTCATACTGGTTTCACCTGCTGTGATCCGGTTCATACTGGTTTTACCTGCTGTGATCCGGTTCATACTGGTTTTACCTGCTGTGATCCGGTTCATACTGGTTTCACCTGCTGTGATCCGGTTCATACTGGTTTACCTGCTGTGATCCGGTTCATACTGGTTTTACCTGCTGTGATCCGGTTCATACTGGTTTTACCTGCTGTGATCCGGTTCATACTGGTTTACCTGCTGTGATCCGGTTCATACCGGTTTCACCTGCTGTGATCCGGTTCATACCGGTTTACCTGCTGTGATCCGGTTCATACCGGTTTACCTGCTGTGATCCGGTTCATACTGGATCCAAACCTAAAGGCTGCTATGAACAGAATGATGACAGCGAGATGTTTTAAGTCCTTTAAGAATGAAACAGTAACATCAAAACACTTAATGTGTGTATTTTCATGAGTCACACAGTCAGTATGTCTATTTGACAGCATCATATCTTGTAGGATATGTTTATAATTGATCTAGAGCTTCATACAGGCTCTTCTTATTATCACAGTTGAAGCTCTTTGTCATCTCCACAGTGTTTGCATTAGACTGTCTGTGAACTCATTACTGACTCAGACACACAG
The DNA here is from genome assembly GCF_914725855.1 of Thunnus albacares. Lineage (NCBI taxonomy): Eukaryota > Metazoa > Chordata > Actinopteri > Scombriformes > Scombridae > Thunnus > Thunnus albacares. The sequence continues at coordinate 233,317 of NC_058107.1, forward strand.
TTCAGAGTTTCACTGGTTCAACTTTCTGTTCAGTTTGAGTTTAAAATGTAAACTTTGCTCTTGTTGTCGTCCTCTGGTCTGTGTATCAGCGTGAAACCCTGCATGAGCTGATCCATGTACGAGGCTGCATCCATGCAGTCAACCTGTGGATGAGTGACAACATTGGAATAACCATCGCACTCTGCTGTGCCATCGGGCTGCCACAGGTAATTTAAAACTCCAGGCACCAATTTACTGAGCTGAACTATGTTTAAACTCTTTCTGAAAGCTCATTCACATTTCTAATTTTCATCCTAAAGATCGAGCTCTGCCACTTAATACAAAGAATGAGTTTTCTAAAACTTGCTTCAGTGGTTCAGTTGTCGACAGTTTCATTAGCTCTGAATTTGTCTCCTACACATTAAAACGTCTCAAACTCTTCCTGCATACATTTAGACTTGTGACAGCTGCCCTCACAGACACCTAATTATAATAATGACTTTTCTAAAACAGCTGCATCCGTCGCATCGCTTCTCTCCAGAACTGCTGCTCCACAATAAATTCATACGAGCTGCAAGAAAAACAGCTATTCTTACAGTTAATAGTGCTCACGCACCACTGTTTCTGGGGAGAAACACTCAAGGTTTGACCTTTTACCTAATTAAAACGTCGTTAACAGACCTGAGTCGTGGTTTGTGTGTCGGCATGTTGGACAGTTTCTGATCTTCAGTTACTGTTGTGATCAAAATATAACTTTGATGTGGTTTTTCCACAGTGCAGCGTCAGACTGGGAGAGTGTATTTCATTGGCTGTTAGGATGGTGGGCGGAGTTAGAGGAGGCGGGGTCAGAGGAGGCGGGGTCATAGGAGGCGGGGTCAGAGGAGGCGGAGTTAGAGGGGGTGGAGTTAGAGGAGGAGGAGTTCGAGGGGGTGGGGTTAGAGGAGGCGGGGTTAGAGGAGGCGGGGTTAGAGGGGCGGAGTTGGAGGAGGCGGAGTTAGAGGGGGTGGGGTTAGAGGAGGCGGAGTTAGAGGGGGTGGGGTTATAGGAGGCGGGGTTAGATAAGGCGGGGTTAGAGGGGCGGAGTTGGAGGAGGCGGAGTTAGAGGGGGTGGGGTTAGAGGGGGTGGGGTTAGAGGAGGCGGGGTTAGAGGGGCGGAGTTGGAGGAGGCGGAGTTAGAGGGGGTGGGGTTAGAGGAGGCGGAGCGCTGACATAAAAAGATGAAAACATTAACCATGGGGGGGGGTGTTAATTAGAAAAGGTTTGGGCTTGTTAATGTTTAGTGAGATAACAGAAGCAATTTAAGATTTTAGACAATAATGAATCATTCAACAATCAATTGATTAATAATCATCAGCTACATCTCTAGTGAGGTCTGTGACTCCTCCTGACTTCATCACCCTGACAGTCTGTATGAACACGTCTTCCTGTGTCCCTGCAGCTGCTGGGCATCATCCTGAGCTGCGTCTTCTGGAACCTGCTGGTGGACATGAGCGAGTCCGCCGACATGGTCGACTTCAAGCTGAAGAAAGCCGAGTTTGCGTACAGCGACCTGGACCTGGCCGGCGCCGGTTGGTGCATGTGCCTGCCGAGGGACGGCGGCTACCTGCCCGTTCCCGCCTCCGAGCCCGAACTCGACCCCATCGACGTCCATCTGGAGAAGCTGAAGAAGCAGCAGCCTCGCACGCACGCTCAGCTCCGAGAACTGCAGCAGTCCAGATCGGCCACCGGGCTGGACGAGGTGGACGTCGGCCGCAAGCAGAAAAGGGAACACTGAGAGTCTTTCTGCCCTTTCTTGCCTTTTGGGTTTTTGCCTTTTTTTGGGTCATTGTAATCATTACATTTGTTGGAGTTGTGTTGCACTATGTGATGGTTGAACCTCTCAGCTGAAGGGATCAGAGCTACTTTGGCACTTTGTTGGTGAATTTGTTTACACAAAAATGTGAAGGGAACAACCTGCAACATTGGCTTTTTAAAACAAATGTTTCTTTTGTCTTGTTTGTGACGGTTGATATTCGAGGATTTTTGCCATTTTATCACATTGAATTTAATTTTTTTAGCCTTTGAAACTGAGCGATGTCTCATGTGCTAAAGCTTACCTCAGGCTGTTGTGGAAACAGCCCCGTAGTCAGAGGACAGTTACTATTTGGTGTATAAATTAATGGTAGCTTGAAAAGTTTTTCAGTGTCTGAGAAATAGGAATAGCCAAGTATGTCTTGCGTGTAGCGTCTGTGACGGATGTGTACAGTTTGTGTATTTTATTTCTTGATTGATATGATTTGAATTTGATTTTGTGCAATCAGTGTACATTGTAAGACTGATAGTTGTGGAATAACATGGGATGCATGTTTTGTACTGTATATGAAGTAAGTTATAAAAAAAAACAAAAACAGAACTCAGTTTACATGTTCGGCTCTCATAAGGGGGGCTTCAGTCTATTCCATTTGTAAATGAAACTTTTTATTCCTTCCATCTTTTAAAGGAATGATTAAAGGGATTAATCCAGACTACAAATCCAGTGAAAAGCTATTCTATGAGGATTTTTTGTATCTGAGTTATGCACTGTTTTGAGCTTCCCCCTAGCTCCTGCCTTGTATCAGCACTACTGTTCTTGTCAATAAAGCTGAATTTGTCTACTGATTTGTTTGTCTGGTTGCTTTTTATTTGCTGCATATAAACATGATGAAGAACATCAACAACAGAAACAGACACAACCTGCCTCAGGAGAGTATTATTATTATCGCTTCATTCCTGCTAATAACACTGGAATCACTGAAAACAATGAAATAGTACATTTAATATATAACTATATATGGTATTTAATATCATTATATACTGTATTAAATAAATTAATGTAGAAGATTGTTTTAGCATCAAAGCATCAAATGTTCAAGCATGAAAAGAAAACTGCAGACAAACGCTGTGATATTTATTTACTTAAATAAAAGTACAGAAGTATTAAGAACTGGTTCAGTCCTGAGCAGAAGTTATCAATTAACATCATTCAAAGTTGAGTAAACAGCAGAAACTGAAATCAGTGTTTATTGTGAGCAGCAGCAGTTTCCTCGCTTCTCCTGCCGTCAGTGTTTCAGCTTCTCGGTACGTCGGTTGTTCCTGCATCTCAGAGAAGTTTCCACACTTCTTCTGTTGATTTCTGCTGATGTTTGATGATCCCAGACTGACTCCATGACGTTGAGATCGGGGCTCTGTGGGTAGATAGTTCTATATGAGTCTGGCTGGATGTTCCTGATACTGCATGATGGATATGAATGTAAACACAACTAGTGACTGTAGCACTTGAAAATGGACAAAATATTTAAAGAAATATTGGTTGACAAGGTTGCAAATTGTAGGATGGTTTTGGGTTTTTTAAGTGCACCTGCAATTTATTTATTTGTTTTTATAAAGGCTGATCTCTCTTCCCCTGTTTCTCTCTCTCTGGTTGAGAGACACCAGCTACATTAAGAAGAACATGAATGAACAGCTCTCTCTCCTCCTGCAGGTCATCTCTCCTTCACTTCTCACCTCTCTTCCTCCCTCACATCATGATCAACAGACAGCAGGTGGAATAATTATGGGAAGGAGATGAATTGCGTCAACTAAAAAGGAAAAAGCACTGAATGTCCTGAGTGTGGGATGATGATGGTAATATGGACGTGAATGTTGTTGTCACAATCAGCAAAGGAACAGGCTCAGTTGTTTGGAGGCTTTGTATCATCATCACTTGTTGCAAAGAGCAGATGTTTTGAGCTCACATACAATTTCCAGGATTCTTGGAAAATTGCTGAAATTACACCGAGCAGTCATTGCAGCAGCACATCCTGTCAACAACATACAGCCGTGTGCTGGTGAACAGCAGAGCCACAGACGGGCTCAATAATGTTGGTTTTTATCACTACAGAGATTTTCCCATCATTGTCATCCTCACTACTAGTGCTACTGAGATGAAACTGTGAGTTCATTAATGCTGCGATACGTCTGCATCTCTGCCACTGACCACCAAAACCTTACAGTCCCAAACAAACATGTTTTTCTTCTTCTTCTTCTTTCAATTGAATGATTGAGCTTCTCTGTGCAGAACTGTGTATGTGTAGAGTTTGCTGACATGTTTACCTACAAGCAGGATTTGGAAGCTAATGGTGGTCGAGTAGGAGCAGGAGACATCTGGTGTCCAGCAGGAAAACTCTGAAATGTTTGCATATAAATTGATTATTTCATGATGGAGATGGAGAAGATATCATTTTAAGAATTTTTAATTTTTAATTAAACTTTTTTTTGTGGAAAACCCCCATGCTACAAATTATGATTATATTTTATTTGATAATACATATCTAAGTATTTTCATGTCTCAGGACATGTGGAGGAGATCTTTAAGTAAAAGTAACAATTTATTACCAGAAAAATGTGCTAAATGTATTAAAATGGTAAAATGCATCAGAACAGTCATTTAATAGATATATTATTGTATATTATGTCATTGGATATTTATAACTGGTGCACAAATCTGTAATCTGTGTGTAATTATTAAAACTGCTTCATATCCTGTTGAATAGTTCAACATATAACAACACATGATAGTTTATAAACCAATTATATATGTTGTATGTAGCTTGTAGTGAAAATGGCAGAAAATTGAAATAACAAAGTAAAGTACAAGTAATTCAGAATGCTATTAAAGTGAAGTACTTTTGAGTAAATGTCAGTTTGTTGCTACATGAACGCTGCAGTGACTCTTCATGGCTGCTAGAGGTCACACTGATGGTGAAGAACACATGCAGTCAGTTAATGAAGGCTGTCAGATACTCACACATTAAAGGTTTGAAACATTTCTATAATTTCAGTTGTTGTTTCCTTCAAGATATCAAGTTTTTTAACAACTGTTGTTTGTTTTTTTTAGGGTAAAGAACACACTAATGTCTGACGTAACTCCAATTCTCGCTCTTTACATTTTGTAGGACAGACAAGAAGACAAGTGTTCACGGTCGTGAGCATCTTTTATTGAATTACCTTCGTATCTGACTTCAGTTTCAGGAGAAGCTTGACTGAGGACCTGCAGTCAGTTTCACACTAAACGCTGCAGGGCTGCAGGGCTGCAGAGCTGCAGGGCTGAGGGCTGCGGGCTGCAGGACTGCAGGCTGCAGGGTTGCAGGGCTGTGGGCTAACAGACATATTTAATACTTTTATCAAGGCTGCACATATCTTGCACAGGATGACTCTCATCATATGTTTCCCCGTTGTCTCATCCTCCTGCTTAACCTCCTCATAGATTCACCACTCTTTAAATCTGCACCTCTTCATATCTAAAGTCTCGCTCCATTAGGTTTTAACAGACCTGCTTTAATAACTCATCTCTGGTCGTCTCCGCTCTGTGACTTTCTACAATGTGAGGAGAAGCGGGAGGATTATCATGGACACAGTTAACTCATATAAGCGTTGATTGATTTATTGTTAAGAGACGTTGAGTTTTTGGAAACAGAGTATGGATGTCATTTATCATTGAGAACTTAAAGGGACCCGACTCTCAGATAGTCACTGTGAATCATCAGTCTTCTGTGTTCGGTTACTTTGTGATGAACTGCTGTTAATTACTTTCCGTCAGCGTGCCCTGCACACCTCCATCTCCGTTACTGACAACAACCTGCAGAGGAGGCTGGGAGTTATCAGTCAAAGATGAGTGTGAGATCATGAGAATATATCTAAAACTATTAGAATATTTGTGATTGTGGAACTAACCCGTAGTCAGAACACATCATCATTAATTCTGCAATGAAATTTATGGATGATTGCAATAATAAAGGCATCATCCTCCTTTATTAAGAATCTCAAAGCCCCGAGCCCACCAAGAACCAAGATTGCCCAAGTTCCCGTGAGCAAGGCAGTTAAACCCAGAATATGCAGAATCACTACTTCTACTCTTAATAAATTTAGAGATAAATTGATCTTTTCTCATATTCCTTGTGTTTCTACAATAGGGGACACAAAGCATGAGGGTTGAGAGTTGATGAATGGCTGCTCATTTAACAGTCATTAAGGACTCTGTGTGGATGAGATCAGAGACACAATTTAATCCTCGCTGGAGGAATCATCTCAGAGTGCAGATGAAAAACCCGTTTCCACCACGTCATACATCTTTTAAGCATCTTTAAGCAACAGAACATCAGAGTTCTTCTAATCTGTTAAAAACCAAGACTGATCAAGGGACTGGTGATCCTTTCAATCTGCTGTGTGTTGTTTTACAAGCATGATTTCCTTATTTTGGAGCCATGATGAGTTTGTTGCCTAAGTGCAGGACGTCACCATGTGGCCTTCAGGGTGCTCATTGATGAGGAAGATCAATAATGGTATTTTACCTCCCTGATACTTAGCCATGCAGCTAGTTTGGGTTTTATCTGCTAAAATCTCAAGACATGAACATCACAAGAGTAAATCTACCGGTTACCTTCAGACTGTTTGAAATATTCTGGGAAATATTGTTTGCTTGGTAGTGGACCTCATTCATTGAGAAATGAAGGGTGATAGGGGAGTAAGTGCAAGAGGAGGGAATGCTTATATTCCTTGGCCATTATGGTTCTTATGAATAACAATCATCAGACTTGGTGGCTCCCAGTAGAAGGCTACAGTACCATTATTGATCCACCTCTATGTTCAACCCTCTAGAAATCCTTTTTTCAATAAAAAGAACCTGGAACATGTGTAGTAGCACTCACATGTCTGATGGTGGTATTTATCCTGACAATAAGAATATATGACATGCTTAATGACTATTCCTTAAACCTGGAAATAAAGGGAGTGAAAGATCCAGAGGATGGCAGACTTGGTGGACTGAAAGCTTCGTGTCTTTCTCTGTATATAAACTTTAATGTAGACTGTGAATGCAGACATGAAGGGGATTTGTCCACACCTAGTATACACCAACATCACCAAGCCAGGAAGGTCATCATATACTTTTTAGTCATGCTAGTGATGTGGCTCCATAGATGACAATGTTGGTGTGTACGGTATAAGATGGTTAGATTAGTGATCCCCTGACTTTTCCTGTAGCACCATGACGCCTACAGTGCTCACAAGCAGGTTACTCACCTACCTTCTTGTTCACTACGACCTGCAAATGAACAACGAGGAGTCCTGCTGTCACTAGAAGACATGAAGTCTTAATCCAAACTGTTCTCTGATGTGGTCCATCGATGGAACAAATTACCAAACTCAATTTGCGCAATCAACCTTCCTCTTCTGAAAGTACTTACTCACCTAATGTGCTTTTTCTCCATCTCTCAATCCTTCTGCTGCACACTTCCATATTATTTCATGCACCTGTGAGCCTTGTGGCACTTGTGTGAGGTGGAACATGGAACTGAATGTTGATTATTCTTGAGGGCTTCTCCTTGATCTGCTCTGGCTTGGATTGTTCCTCATTTGTACATCGCTCTGGACAAAATAAATGTCCAAACAATTGTTAAAACAATGTTAAAACAATGTAAATGTAAAACAATGTAAATGTAAATGTCATGTGCTCCTCAGGATGAATTGTAATAACTTTTCACCAGGTCAACATTTAAATTTGTCCACTTCTTTGTTTTAAGACCAAATATCTACAAGGCTAACGACGTTATCTTCAGCCTCAGCTGTACTTTGTGTTTAGTGCTGATTAGCAAATGTTAGCATGCTAACACACTAATCTAAGATGGTGAACATGGTAAACATTATGCTGCTAGCATGGCTGTTGGTCTTGTTAGGATATCACAAATAATATCTAAACTATCATTGCTTAGTCTAATCGGATAAAGTCTCTTCTCTCCACCTCCAAATCCATTGTGCAGAATGTTTTCACAAACAGCATCCTGTAGCTTCCTATCCTTTATCAATTTTTCCACAATGCTATATATTGACCTGCTGGTTCAGTATATTGCGAGACTTTCTATTGGTGGTTGGTGTCAAGCATATTTTGAAACAACTTCCTGCCTGGAGCTCTGTGCCCAGTCCTAGTTTGCCTGTTATTGAACCAGTCATGAGAGAGAGAGAGAGACAGAGCGAGCTCCAGTCAGACAGACAGTCAGAGACGAACAGAAAGAAGCTTTTTCCTCTTTGCTGCGTTTGTCCCATTCGATAGTTTGTTAGAGCTTGACTGGCATGTTTTCATTGATGCGACCCTACAAGCAGCAAAGGCCTTTTCTCCTTCCACTCGTTCCAGCTGACAACTAATCCAGGTGAGTTTGACTTTCTGTCTTCTGCTGTTGTTTTGTTTTTGTTTTCCTCTCTGCATCATTGGTTCCTCGCTCCGTATCTCTCTCTGCTCTCCGGTCTGAACTTTAAACGCTGCCATTTCATTTTCTCAGCTTGTTGAGTCATAGATAACATTTAGTTTTTCAGTTTTACCTCCTTAGCTTTTAAGGCCTAGCATATGTAAATGACAGCAACACAGTGATGGGTGTGAAAACACTCAGAGACATGGAGCCAATTAGGAGAGTTGTGGATTCTCAAATATCAGCAGCAGACGTACGTTCCACTGATGAAAACCGATATCGACAAAAACTGTTCAAAGTGTGTTTTCATCTGTCAATATTTAATATCTTCAGAAACTGCAGTATTGAGTCATATTAAGGATGGTGAGCTAGTTTTGAGTTTAAAGTCTGTGGATTGAGTGGAAGGCAGAGAGTTTAACATGTCACACAGTAACATGTGATCATTGACCTGTAAAACATTTTATTACTCGGTTTCAGAAAAACACTCAACCAAGTTCACAGATTCATACAACGCCATCATCTTTATGGAGCAAAAAAAAAATTTATCTTACAAGCATTTAAAAACTTTCAGAGGAATTGATGAGACGTACAGTGATTTCTTTAAACTTACTGAAGCGCTAATGAGCTCCACTTATCCTAACAGCTCTAATCTCCCTCTATCACACACACACACACACACACACACACACACACACCAGTACCTCAAAAGTTTGAGGCTTCGTGCAGCTAGTTAAAACTTGAAGTGCTATTTCTGATGTATATGTAGATATTAAATGTTGTTTATACTTTTCTCACCAGACAGAATGACCTGTTTTGCTTTTTTGCATATCTGTACTATGTGCTGCACATTGCTGCCTGTTAGTGTTTGCCAGAGGCTTGTATACATTTGCATGCATACTGGCAGAGCACATGAACACATTATCCCATGTGCACGTGAGCATGTTTATGTGTGTGTGTATGTGTGTGTGTGTGTGTGTGTGTGTGTGTGTGTGTGTGTGTGTGTTAGTGTGTGGGGGGTTTGGAGGCAGGGCAAACCCATCGATCAGCTCGTGAGGGAGGCAGTCTGTAGCTCTCGCTCCATCTGCCCACTGGGTGTGAAGGACACTGATGTGACAGCACTAATTACAGAGGCAGGAAGCCAGAACTACAAACATTCACAGCAGCAGCTCAGCCGGGCTCTGCTGGGCTAAACTCATCCTCCACCAGCCAATTTACACCTCTCATCCCTCCGGGGTGGATTGTATTTCAGGAGTGACATGCCAAAATGAGATATTATACACAAAGAGTCAAGTTAAAAGAAACACTGCTTTGACTTACGGTATGTAGAAACCAGACATGCTCAGAGAGAAATTAACCTTGCAACATCTAAAACAGTATTTTAATATTAATATAACAGTATTAGAAACAAATACACAATTGATTTTGAATGATTTTGTGCTTCTATCACTTTTATCTATAAACTAGTTAAAATTTGTCTTGAATTTACATCCAAAGTTCAGTTTTGCAGGAGTTGATGCCCTAAATGATGAGACTGAAGGCCTCAGGTATGACAGTAAATTAGTACTGACTGATGTTTGAATTAAAACTTCACTTTCTTCTATGTTGCACAATTAAACATATAGATTTGTGTAAAACCAACCACACTTCTTCATGGGTTGCTTAACATTTTTGTTATTGTCGACAGTGTATTTATTTATTATTTATTGCCATTTCATTCTTTTAAACCTGCATTCATTGATTTTTAGTGCAACAAGTTGTAAACGCAACACAGATACATTTTACATGTTAGCAATTAAATTCCTATTCACACATCCAGCAGACAAAGAGTCATGTTTCTTTCTACATGACAAACGTTAAGTTCAATATTCACTCAGCTTTCCTCTCTGCTTCAGGGCCATAAAACCAAAACAATGAGCTGAAAGAAGCTTAAAAGCACCGCAGAGCTGATACATCTGTGTGGGTTTGTCACAATAAATGACACCTTTCACATTAAAAATAGTCATTTGATTAGTCTGTCTTCCATTTATTGTCAGCAGGAGGCAAACCATTAGTCAATGCCAGGTGGCAGAGGTCTGACATCAAGAGTGTGTGAGATGTAATCAGTGATAGTAAAACAGTCTCATGTAGTGATCTAAAGGAACAGTAAAACCTAAATGATGTCTCCTTCTTGCCTTATCAACAAATATACTATAATTACATTTAAAATGCATAAAAGGGTGCCAATGGCAAAGAATATGGAATACTTCAATAATAGTGAAATATATCTGATACAGAATCATTCAAAAAACATTTTGCAAAGAGCGTGCAGTATATCACCCCAGTAAAATATAATAAAATGAGATGTTGGCATAGCTGCAGTAAAAGAGGCACTGATACACAAACACCCTCACAGACATCCTCCAGGTTGATGCACCTAAATGTCCTATAATCTGTTTACTAGGAGACTAAATAGATGGGTGATCTGTAAGGATTGTTATGAATTGGAAGATAAGAACTCCAACCTGTTGGTTGGAGGAGTTTATAGACTTAATCGGGGGTGGAAGGAGCTGCTTCCACAAGGAGGCATCTTGATCTGAGCCCAGAGGGATTGTGGGATATTATGTGTAATGGTGTATAATATGATGAGCTACAACAAGAAGATTTTTATGGATCTTTTGTTTAAAAAAACAAAAAAACAGCTACATTAATTATTTATTGATGCTTCCACTTTTCCCTCATATTCCTTTGTTTGCTTTTGTGCACATATGTTGTTCTGTGGGTTGTTGTTTTTTTGACATTTGTGTATTGTGTATGTCCAATCTGTAAAATAAATTAAAAAAGTAATTTGATTCGTTGCTACTATAAAAACATTGATTAGTGCAGCTTTAAGTTTGTCCTTCAGTGTACTTATGATAATAATACTTTCATAATGTGCTGAAGTTTGGTGGTTTGCTGTGTAGAGTCTCAGCTACACAGAAAAGCTCAGGTATAATTCTCAACATTAATAACTTCTGCATTCTGCAGTAAACACACGTCACTTGAATAGAAAGCGGGAGCACTTATACAGTGTAGACTCAGTTCCAGGGTCCAGGTGTTGTGCCCATACTCTTTAATTTTATCTGTTGCTTCATTTGATCCAACATTACAAACCAACCATTTAACTCACTATGATAATGCAACACTCTGGCTCCAGTGTCTCTTTCCCTCCTCTCGCTGGGAATTACTGCGTCTACACGCATGGATGCAGATGATTCGCACAGTCGGAGGGAACAAGAAGTTTCTTAATGAAGGCTGTTCCATGTCTGAAGCTGCTTCACTGAGACATCAATTATAGAAGTTACACCTGTACTTTTCCTGCTATGACAAGTCAAAAAGTCTGTAATGCAGAAGTGATGAAAGTGGGTTTGTTTCTGGACTACTACAGTAAATATGCAGCACTAAAAAGAAAACTGAGCGCAACCTGAACGGCAGACAAAATAAGCAACTAGTTGGTCAGGAAGTCGACGTTAGCAAGCGAAACAAAACTTACAATGAGACTAAAGGAGCAACAGAATACTGGACTTACATTCATCACCAGAAACACAACGTTCTCTGAATGAATGCTAATGCTGCTCAGTGTTTGCTGGACGTGTGATGCTAACATGTTAGCCATGAATGGCAAAATTCCTCCGGCAGCCAAAAATTGATTGATGCAGCTTTAAATATTTTAGGCTAGCAATGCTAACTTAAGGCCAACTTGTTTTCATTTGTTTTTTCTAACATGCATCTGAAATGAACAATATGATCCAGTGTCATGGCAGCTTGATTTTGTGCTGATCTGTGCTTTGTCCACCTCTTATCTATATTTTTGTGTGAATCAATGATGGAACTGAATGTAAAAAATGCTGCTGATGGCTGATGCTTCCCCTGCTGTGCTGTATCTGATCCTGCTAGTGAATCCTGAATGTGACCTCAGTACAGAAGTCAGTTCAGAGTTTGAACATACATATCAGAGCCAGTGATACCGGTTTTTACACAGTCTGACCAGTGATGTCTACATTTTTACCACATGTTGCAATGATTATGTTAATTTGGATAAAAAAAATAAAAATGTAGCCAAGTCTTACATCATGTCACAGGCCTTGTTTGCTTCATTGCCTGTTTTATAATAATTGAGCAAATTTCCTTTTCAAAAACATTGAGGCAAATTAAAACTGAAAGTTGCATCCAGGTTGCAATGACCGTACATGTTACTGCGAGTGTATATACTCTAACTTCTCCCCAGCGGAAACAGGGTGGCCTTAAACTTCGCTGGTGGCGTTCAATGTGTGAATTGGTGCCACGTGCAGTACTTTACCCTCACATTTGTTTTAATTATGCACGTTTCCATCGACTTGGCCTCCCTTTTAATTATTTTCCCATTGATCTGCACTGTAACCCAACATGCAGGTCAGTGAACAAAACCTTCTGCCGCTCTGCTGCTGAAGTCACATAGTGTATATATATATATATGTGTGTGTGTGCAATGACACAAACACACACACACACACACACACATACATACATAAATTAATCACTGAATCACATATGCACACGTGTGTACACAAATGACAACACTAATAAAAATATAAAATTACATATAAACGGACACAACAAGGACATAAGATGACACACACACTCTGCTACATATTCCTGAACTGCCTCTTTTCCTCTTAACCAGGATGGACCATGGAGACAGAGGGATGGGCGTCTCTCACCTTCGCTATGAGGAGGAGGAGGGTGAGTGTGTTAGTGTGCCTATTGTTGTATAGACTGGCTTTCTGCTAAGAGAAACAGGAAATTAAGTCATCACACTCGCTTTGTCTCTTTCTATGCGACAGTAGATTCATCACACTAATTTATAGTTTCTAATTTGTGATGAGAGTTTCTGTGGGTGAATCTCATTAAAGGGCTGCAAGTGAGGAGCGAAGAGTGACGAGAGAGTTTTTGTGCTTGCTGTATCTTAGTGAACGTGTGTGTGTATCTTAGTGAACGTGTGTGTATATCTTAGTGAACGTGTGTGTGTGTGTATATTTTAGTGAACGTGTGTGTGTGCATATCTTAGTGAACGTGTGTGTGTATCTTAGTGAATGTGTGTGTGTGTGTATATTTTAGTGAACGTGTGTGTGTATATCTTAGTGAACGTGTGTGTGTGTGTATATTTTAGTGAACGTGTGTGTACATCTTAGTGAACGTGTGTGTGTGTGTGTGTATCTTAGTGAACGTGTGTGTGTATATCTTAGTGAACATGTGTGTGCGTGTACATCTTAGTGAACGTGTGTGTGTGTGTGTGTGTATCTTAGTGAACGTGTGTGTGTGTGTGTGTATCTTGGTGAACGTGTGTGTGTGTATATCTTAGTGAACGTGTGTGTGTGTGTGTGTGTGTATCTTAGTGAACGTGTGTGTGTGTATCTTAGTGAACGTGTGTGTGTGTGAGTATATCTTAGTGAATGTGTGTGTGTGTATATCTTAGTGAACGTGTGTGTGTGTGTATATCTTAGTGAACGTGTGTGTGTGTATATCTTACTGAACGTGTGTGTGTGTATATCTTAGTGAACGTGTGTGTGTGTATATCTTAGTGAACATGTGTGTGTGTGTGTATCTTAGTGAACGTGTGTGTGTGTATATCTTAGTGAACGTGTGTGTGTGTATATCTTGGTGAAGGTGTGTGTGTGTGTATCTTAGTGAACGTGTGTGTGTGTGTATATCTTAGTGAACGTGTCTGTGTGTATATCTTGGTGAACGTGTGTGTGTGTGTATATCTTAGTGAACGTGTGTGTGTGTGTATCTTGGTGAACGTGTGTGTGTGTGTATCTTAGTGAACATGTGTGTGTATATCTTAGTGAACGTGTGTGTGTGTATATCTTAGTGAACGTGTGTGTGTATATCTTAGTGAACGTGTGTGTGTGTGTGTATATTTTAGTGAACGTGTGTGTGTATATCTTAGTGAACGTGTGTGTGTGTATATTTTAGTGAACGTGTGTGTGTGTGTATCTTAGTGAACGTGTGTGTGTGTATATCTTAGTGAACGTATGTGTGTGTATATCTTGGTGAAGGTGTGTGTGTGTGTATCTTAGTGAACGTGTGTGTGTGTGTATATCTTAGTGAACGTGTGTGTGTGTATATCTTGGTGAACGTGTGTGTGTGTGTATCTTAGTGAACATGTGTGTGTATATCTTAGTGAACGTGTGTGTGTGTATATCTTAGTGAACGTGTGTGTGTATATCTTAGTGAACGTGTGTGTGTGTGTATATTTTAGTGAACGTGTGTGTGTATATCTTAGTGAACGTGTGTGTGTGTGTATATTTTAGTGAACGTGTGTGTGTGTGTATCTTAGTGAACGTGTGTGTGTGTGTGTGTGTGTGTGTGTGTGTGTGTGTGAGTGTATATTAGTGAATGTGTGTGTGTATATCTTAGTGAACGTGTGTGTGTGTGTGTGTATCTTAGTGAACGTGTGTGTTTGTGAGTATATCTTAGTGAACATGTGTGTGTGTATATTCTAGTGAACGTGTGTGTGTATATCTTAGTGAACGTGTGTGTGTGTATCTTAGGGAACGTGTGTGTGTGTATATCTTAGTGAACGCGTGTGTGTGTATATCTTAGTGAACGTGTGTGTGTGTATCTTAGTGAACGTGTGTGTGTGTGTATCTTAGTGAACGTGTGTGTGTGTGTATCTTAGTGAATGTGTGTGTGTGTATATCTTAGTGAACGTGTGTGTGTGTGTGTGTATATCTTAGTGAACGTATGTGTGTGTGTGAGTATATATTAGTGAACGTGTGTGTGTGTATCTTAGTGAATGTGTGTGTGTGTGTATCTTAGTGAACGTGTGTGTGTGTGAGTATATATTAGTGAACGTGTGTGTGTGTGTGTGTATCTTAGTGAACGTGTGTGTGTGTGTGTATCTTAGTGAACGTGTGTGTGTGTGTATATCTTAGTGAACGTGTGTGTGAGTATATATTAGTGAACGTGTGTGTGTGTGTGTGTGTGTGTGTGTGTGTGTGTGTGTGTGTGAGTATATATTAGTGAACGTGTGTGTGTGTGAGTATATCTTAGTGAACGTGTGTGTGTGTGTGTGTGTGTGTGTGTGTGTGTGTGTGTGTGAGTATATATTAGTGAACGTGTGTGTGTGTGTGTGTATCTTAGTGAACGTGTGTGTGTGTGTATCTTAGTGAATGTGTGTGTGTGTGTATATCTTAGTGAACGTGTGTGTGTGCGTGTATCTTAGTGAACGTGTGTGTGGGGGGGTGCATGTGAGTGTGTTCTAGCTTCACAGTGTGCAGCAGGTTAGCAGGTTTTGTTCTGTTCCCAAACATCTAATATTGCTTTCTGTTTCCCTTTTGTTTAGTTATTCCACATGGACTTTTGTGTGCAATTAGTTTTACAGCGACGCCTTAATTGCCAGCAGATGATGAAACTCACATCATCCAGGTTTTTGTTGTAAAATAGGGATTACACATGCCAAACATTAAATCACAGGAAAGCTACAGGACTGAATGATTCTGAATAGACTTGATTTGCTTTTATTCGCGACTGTGCCAACAGAGAACCCTGCTGTTGTCAAAAAGCAGACATGAGCTGTGAAATATAATTTATTCAGTTTGTTAAAGTGCTTTAACACTCATGAAAACACTCCTCTGTATGAGGGATTAATGAAAGATCTCATTTAACAATCTGCCAATGTTATTGGCTGTCAGTCATCGAACATTCATTAAACACATTAAGTCACTTGTTTTGGAAAAACTGCGATCTTATTTAAACTTGTTCCTCAAGTAAATTGCCAGAGTTTTCTTCCACAGAAACCAACACTTGAGTGTCAGTTTTGCATTTAAATGAGCCACCGTTTGTAAAGTGGGATACATGAATATATACTCATGTTACGATTCAGGAACCGTCCAAATGTTTCCACAGACCATCAGTCCATCTACATCGGCGTTCCAGTGCCTCGAGGATATCGACGCAAACGCAGGCGAAGGCGTTCTAGTCGTGAGGCCAGCGACGTGGACAGAGATAGACGCTATAGCCACCACAGACACCCTGAGCACGACCAGTACAGAGACATAGACATGGAGGAAGGACTCATGGATTCAAATGACCAGAGTCTACAAGACATCAACCGTACAAGTAAGTCAGTGGCCAGAAGAACTGTGAACTTCCTTAAACCACTTTGACGGCAGCCTCCAACCAGTATCAGCATCTCCCTTCCTGTTTCCTTTGTGTTGGATTTCTGGGCTGACATGTTGATTGGCTGCTGGCTCTCTCTCAGTTACTGACCTCTACTGAGGTGCTTTTGTGAAACCAAACGTTAAAGTGGTGTCTGAGTCGAGAGTGGTATTGATCTTCTCATCTAACTCTTTGTAAGAAAGTGAATAAGTGTATTTCCCAGAATGTTGAACTATTTATGAAGAGACCATGGTAGAGGTTGGTCATAGATCTGGTTTGTGTCCAACATTACCTCTGTAATACATGTTGTGCTAACTGTATGGAGGAATTTACTCCATTTATACACAGTTTTATGACTGTAAAATAAAGGAAAAACTAGGAACAAGGGTTAGAAAATAAATAATGATAATTTCTCAGCTTGCTTTATGTCTGTTGAGGAAAAACACTGTGAACAGCCTCTAACACACTTGTGCCTCTCATTCTAATTAGTGTGCTATGACTGCAGGGAAGTAAGACTGCAAAGGGAAATAAGTAGAGAAAGCTCAAGTGAAGTGCGCTTTATAGGAAATGTCTGCTGTGCACAGCTGCCAGGGTGGCTCTTGATTCAAATATTTAAAAAAAAAAATACAATAAAAATAAAAATCCAAAAAACTGACCCAGACATGAGTCAGACTGTGTCATGTATTACAGTTTTTGCATTTAATTTTGCTTCCCTCCAGCAGTTTTAACAGTGAACAGCAGGAGCCTGAGACACAGGCTGAGAGTGTTTCTGTTTCAGGTCGGAGTAATGAGAAGACCGACACAACACTGCTGCTTTGACTCTCACAGACTTTGGCTGAGAAGGTTGTCCACCTTGATGAATTAGTGTAGTGCAATCAGTAGTAAGGCAGCAGAGGAATGAACCATGTCTGGACTATCTGCACATACACATATGTGAATATCAATAATGCATATGTTGCCAGTGCCAGCGGGAGGATTACAGCAGGAGAAAATGGTGCCCAGCAACTCAGAGAGTACAGGGAGGAAAATAGACTCTGATGATCATCATTCTTTTGGGTTCTTGTCTGTTTAGCAACCACAGTAATTAATAAATATTCACAGGGCTGGGAGGAGTTTGTAAACTACAAGATGTAAATGCTCACAAATGTTTTATTTTAATGGGAACTCTGATTTTGCATGGCTGATTTCAACTTTGCTTTCCCATTCAGAAAAAAACAACACATAAGTGGAATCCACTCTGGGTTTCTGTCAATACAGCCCTTCAATATCATTGATCACTGGTGGCATTAAAAGACACACCCTGTTTACAGTAATTAGCATACAGCTCAGTCCATAGGTCTGCAGCAATGTGGCCAGCTGACAAGTCATTACCCTGCAGCACATCTATGAAGCCCGAGTCCATGTTAGCCTCCATACAGATAATACAACACTGAAATGGATTGTACGTACAGAAGGCACATGATTGAATACCTATAATCAGGTAGTAATCTGGATGTAGGCTTCAATACTGCAATCATTACTGCTGGTACAGCAGAGGAAATACAGCACATGGAACGATACACAACAGCCTACAGCTGGTTAAACAAGATGTCAGTTAAAGGATTTATAATTACGAATTCCACGTCTGTTGATGAGTATCAGTGATGGCTTTCTACATTCATAAATGATAAATGTTGTTTAGGTGAAAGGTCAGTTTGATTTTAACTCCCAGTGCAGGAAAGGGGACATCCTGTTTGTGTGGTGGAGATGCTGTAGGCTACAGCGCTGAACCCCAGGTCACTAATTATTATAATTATTATCAAAGCAGTGAAGCCAAGCTGTTACTTTGACAAACAGATAAAAATGTATTAAAGCTCAGCATTCAGCTTCAGCATACATCTCTGCTCTGTAAATTATTCTGAAACCAAAGGGGGAAAAATATTTTATATTTCATGGTTTCATGATGGCGCCCCCTAGTTTTGTATTAATTCATCAGAATACAGATAGTTATCCCCCAACATACGGTAGCTAGAGACCTCGTTCCCTTACAGCCGTAAAGCAGTAACGTGGTAGAATCCTGTTACACAACACAAGAGCCATGGACCCTGATCAACCCACATTAGCTTCCCTGCTAATGTCTCCTTCTTATCTAACTTACAAACATGAACACATCTCGTCCTGCGCCATAGTTTGTTGAATGAACCACAAAGGAAAAGTGCACCGCTAACGTCAGTTAGCAGGATAGGTAGCTAATTAGCTGCTCTGCTGCAGCAGCATGTAAACATATCTGCAAATGTCACTTCAGACCCGTTAGATGCTGGTGTGGTTCTTACTCTTCAATACCATTCCTATCAACACACTGTCTGTCCAGGACATGTAGCTACAGCAGCACTCTGCCCGCTACTGTCAATCAAACACAGATACCGACACGCCCCTCCAGCTGGCTGCGGCAAAAGGAGCCTTTCTTTATTTTCCCCAAAGACTCTTTTTCTTCCTTTTAATCATAAAAAACTATTAATTCATTTAAAAACACATGCACATTATTTCTGACTGCAAAAAGAGTAAATATTATTTCAGTTGGACTTTAAAACATCTTCTTTATAACATTATGTTGCAAGTTTTATAATCCTGGAAGCCTGTTAAAACCAAATCATGTAATTTGAAAGTTGTAAAAATATAAAAAATATTCTTTCATTTCATCAAGTGTCTCCAGCAGCAGAGAGGCTACGTTACATCCTGAGTGAAGATGATGACATGCCCACGCCGACACTTTTCACTGAGATGGACACTCTGCAGCGAGAAGGGGACGAGCTGGAGTGGAAGGAGTCTGCCAGGTGCACGACTACACTCACAAACTCACACACATCAATTCAGGCACAATCAGTCACACTCCTAGTCCTCAGAAATAGAGTTGCTATTATTTATTATGTTGTTTTGCTTTTGTTTCAAAATTTAAATTTGGAAAATATCCACATGAGAATTGATCAGCCTGGTTAAACCAGTATACCAGTATACCATTTAGGTGTTGTGCATGGTGACTCTGGCATGGATTAATAAGATGATTAAATGCAATGGAGCTTAGTTCCACCTGCGCTTTTCCTGCTATGACAAATCAAAATGTCTACTGTGAAGCGGGTCGATTGTAGATATAAAATGATGCATGATTCTTCAACTGCATGGCTAATATCTCATTCCAAAAGTATTCACAAACTCATCTTGTTTGATAGATTAGAAGAAATGTGATGTTTCCAGAAGAGATGCCATTTTTTTCTGTGTGAAAACTGGAAGTAAAGACCAAAAACACCAAAAACACCAGAAAACGATGCGTTTGTAAATTCAGGTGTAGGAATAATTTTTAATCCTCTGTTGTATAAGCGTTTGAAATTAAATCTGGCTCAAGCAAATTCACCCCTAGATTACAGCTATGTAGTGTAGGAGATATCACAATGAGTTCAGAACAGTAGAGTTCACACACTATTTGGTGCTGGAAAAAGTCATAAAAGAGATTCTTGGACGTGTGATGCCATACAAGCCACACACTGAACAGCACGGGTTTCCTCTGTGGGTGAACTCAACTGACATCTCTGCATCTTTTCACAAACACCTGCTTCACATTCAGATGGCGTCGTGCCTGGGAGCTTCCAGGTCCAACCACAGACATTTAATGAGCAGTGGGCATCACCAGCAGAGTTGAGTGGTTTGCTCAAAGAAAGCTTGACATTTGTGTATTCACCACCTGTTCTTTCTCTCTGGGTTCTTCCTGCCTTCAGGTGGGTGAAGTTCGAGGAGAAGGTGGAGGAGGGAGGAGAGAGGTGGAGTAAACCACACGTGTCCACGCTGTCCCTGCACAGTCTTTTCGAGCTCAGGACGTGTCTCCAGACAGGAACGGTTCTGCTGGACCTGGAAGGCTACTCACTGCCTCAGATCGTCGGTGAGATGTTCAGGACTGATTGTATTTCTAATAGTGTGAGTCAGGAATCAAAATTCAGTTGCAACTCTCTGGATTTTTTGGAGGATTTGGCTTGAAGTACTTCCATGTATATATAATGTTAACTTGTAGGTAGCATCTTGTTAGCTAACCAAACCAGTGGTGAACTGCACAGGAAATCATGGAGCTCCCTACAAAACCCTGAGAATGCAGTATGATATCAGTTAAACACCTGTACCTCATAAAATTAATTACAAGTTTGATTTAGTTTTACCAATTAGCAAGAATGTGCAGTGCCTCCTAACTGACACACCTGCACTGATTAATTTTATTAGCTGCAACTGCATCTACGCAGACACTTTCTATTAATAGTTTATTGAGCACAAATTTGAAAGATGACACAACACTTTAGTTACAAATGAAAGTATTGAAGCATTGTTAAAAAATTAAATAGTTAAATAGTTTGACTTTCGAGAGATTTTACACCACAGAGCCTGATAGATATGTTGCTAATGTGCGCTGTCGTTGTCATGGCTGTCATGGAGTTGTGTGTCATCGGTTAGCATTGCAGTGTTAATTGAACCAATAATCTAATTTGTACCCAAAAAGTAATTTAAAATAGTATTAACTCATGACCATTTTGAGACACATTGTTGAGACACATTGTTGATAGCTGCATTTAGCCAGCTAGCATGGACGTTAAGATTTCATGGCTCCTTTTACAACTAGCTGACAAACCAGCTGACTTTAGTAAAAGCAGTTTAGGCTACTGGGTCACTATAGTTAACCTCCATTTTTGAACATTCACTATTTACATGATTGCCATTGCAGGCCTTCACCACTCTCCCCGTACTACTCACCTCACGCCAAAACGGAAGCTGCAGATGCATTAGTATGGAGTAGTCAATAAATCAATTAGACAATCAATTGAAAAAGAATCAATGACAGCATTTACAGTTTCAGCTGCTAAACTACTGCTGGTAGTTTTAAGTGTTGCTCCACACAGTGCAGTATACAGCATATATACATACCAGAATATTATTGATTAACAGCGTAAACCACAATTTCCCACCAGTTGCTCCAGTGATTGGTTAGTTAGTCACTATGGTTAAGATCCTTTCAGACTAAAATCACTAAATTATTTATGCTGGAAAGTAAGAATGGCCACAGTGGTCCCAGATGTTTATGAGCATTTTACACAGTATCAACAGTTGGGTTTGTTTGGCTCAGATGCTGATTTTCATGGAAAAAAATGAGAAAAAACACAAATTGATAACAGCTGACAGCTCTCGCCAGACAAATTAAGACATTCTAGTTACAGAATTGTGTTTTTTTTAAAGTAAGTGCAAAGTTAGTTGGTTCACCAGTCATCTGTTTACACTGCATCACATTATTACGTTTCACCTTAAAATATGGAGCAAAATATGTTAACTGCACATAATTGATAAATTTGGCTTATAAATATCAAATTAGCATGTAGTGTTTCTTTCAACCGATCATAATTGAAAACACAGGAGACAGAACAGTTTGTATCCAGTCAGCCATGCTCCTGTAGAGCAAAATCTAATTTAGTTGTTTGTTTGTTAAATTGAGCTGTTATCACTATGTAGAGGAATACTCGCCTATTCACTGTTCCTGCAGGGAGTTCTCTAAATTCTCTAAATGAAGTAAGTTTGGCTTATAAATATCAAATGAGCATGTAGTGTGTCTGTCAACTGATCAGAGAGAACAGTTTCCATTGCAGTAGCCAGCAGTCATTCTTTACACTGAACACCAAACAGTGCTTTACCGCTGCTCACTATAGTCTCTTGTTGACTTTAACTTGTAGTCTGGAAACATCACAGGATGTTGTACATACAGAGTTAAAGCACAAACACAATTTAAGAGTTTTCCAAAGAGCGCTCACTATCTCGACGTGACTCTGCATCATATTTAGTTTCTGAACTGGGAAACTGGGAGTGGGAGCTCTGACCCTGCTGTGTGCTCTAAACTGGACTGAACACATCTTTACAAATAAAACTGTGTATTTTTCTAGACGACATCATTGAGAGACAGATCGAGGAAGGCATGATCTCTCCTGACCTCAGGGAAAAGATCAGCTTCGTCCTGCTGAGGAAACATCGACACCAGACCAAGAAGCCGATCCACCGCTCGCTCGCCGACATGGGCAAGTCCAGCTCCTCTACCAGTGAGTGTTCATATCTGTAGCCACTGAAAATCATCATCTAATTCTATCTAAAAGAAAAAGGTAGTGCGACCTTCTGTACTGATGATAATAATAATCATAATGTGAATCAGTCATCAGACAGAGCTTGAAAATTATATGTAAAATTAGAGGCATTTGCAACTGGCTACACATGATTAATAATACAACATGCAAGGTTGGACAGCATATATTATAACATACCATCACGTGAAATGACACTGTAATATTGAGATGGAGCCATTTTTCTTTACGATTGGTCCTTTGGTCGTCATGTATAATTTTGCAGCCTCTGATATATTTATTATGCATATATTTGACTCACTTGGTAAATGACTGAATGCACTCCTGGAGTCAACAAGGCTCATATCCTCCACAGGGGATACATTAATGTTTGATGAGCTAATTACCGCTGTAGCATTTCCTCGTTTCATTCGTGCACAGCACATACTGCTAGATGAGTCATCAAGCACCACCTCTGACCGCTCTGCTGCTGTTTGTGTCTGTTTTCTGCTTCGTCCTGCTCGCCAGATCGGACTGCGGGGCCTCGATGTGGACCGGGTCCGGGGCCAGGACCGGGGCAGATGGCCAACTTCAACCGATCCACAGAAGACCTCCGAATGAAACAGCAGCCTACCAGCTACGGCCGCTTGCGTAAGTGACGGTCGATGAGTTCACAGTTTGGTGTTACAACTCCCAGCCGTAAACATGTCTCTCTCTCACACTGTTCTCTTAATAAAATATGTTTTCATGAGTATTTTTAGGGAGGTAAAGTGTCTGAAACAGGCTCAGACATCACTTTACACATCCAGACTAAATACATATTTTGTTTTTTGCTTTTATTGACATTCTGGACACAATGACTCACAATGAGACCAATATGTAAACTTTCTCTGTGAGATATAACAGATAGAGATATAAACCACATCCATCCCAACACACACAAGCTATTTTAACTTTGAAGAATGATGGTTGTTGAAGTTTGAGAGCTCACTGCAGTAATCTGTTAGATAAGAGCTCATGAAAATGAAACGTCTTCAGTAAGACACATCTGTGGAGGTCTCTCAATCATTCATTCAATCTCCACAAATTAAACTGTTACCTTCTGATTTTCCCTGTTTCTCATCTTCAACTAGCATCTTGATACTGAGCGAGTGATTCGTGCAGTAACCTGTGTTTCACATTACAAAGACCAATTTCACTCCTATTGCTTTTTTGATGGGTTTTCAAATTTTCATCTGGAAGAATCACTCCCTAACTGATAATTCATACAATCTGTTTTACATCACTGCCAACGTTGTAAAGATGAAAAAAAGGGAGAAGTAGTAAAAAAACAACTTTCTATCTTTTTTGCTTTATTGCTTTACCTCACTCTTCATTTGTCATACATGTATTTATTGTTACACATTTGAACATAACACCATAATGTTGCTTATTAGTTGCTTATTTTACACTTTCATTAAATTCTACATAACGATGTCAGAGTAGAAATATCTGTCATGTAATGAACTGTTATTGTTGCTGTTTTCTGGCCTGCAGGTCACGCTCAGAGCAGGAGTATGAATGATATTGCAGATACTCCCAGTTCAGACCAGGTAACTCACTCCGATCTTCTTCACATACTTTTACATAATTACATACTGATACTGAATGAGGATAAAGCTGACTTTACAGTGTTTGCAATGGCCAGATTCATCTTCCTACATTTCATAATAGCAAATATATATATATATATATATATATATATATATTTGTATGGAAGCATATCTCTGGAGTGTATTCTCATTTTCCACTTTGTTGCTTTCCATCATTGGTGAGATTACCAGCTCATGTCTCAGTAAGACGTTGTGTTGTGTTGAATTGATGTTTCACCAGAGTGGTGAGAGCCAGCTCTGTCTCAAGTGTCATCAATCTCTCATTGCGGTTGCTAGTGAAGGTTGACAGCTAGTGATAAAGGAAGCGTGCAAATACATAACTCACTCATTTGTTGGGCTGATGCAATAATGTGGTTTAAACCCGGAGACACATGATTGCACCGATGCAAGGGCATGCGCTCGTCGCTCGGATTAGGCTACTGGGCTTTCAAACGGACAGGTCAGGATTAAGTGTCATTCACTTTGATGAATACTGTGTAAAAATAAATGAATGACAATTTATGTGGGACTTTGGGATGTGGACTATGACCTTTATTTGTTAGTGCGGCTATGAGGACGAGTACTGGTTGTCCAGTTCTAAGTACCCTAGTTACGAGAGGCTGCCTCAGTGTTCAGATTGTATTTACAGGCCTACAGTAGGTCACATGTGACAATGAACAAGTGATAGTTTGTTAGTGTGTGTGTGTTTGTGTGTGTGTGTGCCACATTGTCTGTCGATATTGAGCTGGCACCGGGGAAACATGGATCTCATTGTGCGGTCCGCGTGCTAGGCTCTCACATGTAGCCGCACACTCGGGCTGTGGGTTATTGGCAAGGCTCTCTATTATTGAGTGTTATTGTGCTGCCGTCCAGTTTCCTGCCACACCTTTACATGCAATCAGACAGGTCAGGTTAGCTTGCTATCCCTCTTTTAGTTACAGCTGTGTCAGCCTACATTTGTTTTGCCTCCCTGGTTGGTGTTTCTTGAGGTTTAATGCTAATAGAACAACACAGTCTTGTTATCTTGCAAACGTCTTCGGACTGAATGATGTCCTTCCAGACTATCCTGCCACGTTGAGGGAGGCTGTTAGTAGCAAATGATGAGAAGAAGAATCTTTAATGACCTCTGTAGGGAGATCAAGTCATCGCAGCACCAAAGATAATAGATATATATATATAGATATATATATATAGATATAGGCTAACACATGAATTAACCAAAACAATGAAATATTTATAGGAATGGGATAAACTCTGCTGTGTCTCTTTCTGATCCTCCACTTTCTGCAGCTGAAAAATAAATTCATGAAGAAGATCCCGAGAGACGCAGAGGCGTCCAATGTGTTGGTGGGTGAAGTGGATTTCCTCAACAAACCCTTTGTAGCGTTTGTCCGCCTGGCCCAAGCTACAACACTAGGAGGTCTGACTGAAGTCCCCGTACCCACCAGGTGAAATGATCTGCAGTGTCTGATGCTTTGTCAGCCTCACCTGCCATCCCTGCACATACCTCACATTTGTCTAATCATTTTACAGATTCCTGTTTATTCTCTTGGGACCTCAAGGAAAGGCCAAGTCGTATAATGAGATCGGGCGAGCCATAGCAACGCTAATGGTGGATGATGTAAGTGCCCGTCATTGTGTTTTAAAAATCATTTTTATTAGACAGGGCGCAGTGACACTGACTCAGTAAACCCATGGGAAGAGAAAGACTGGAGTTGAAGCTAAAATTGATCTGGCATGTGCTTTATACCGCTGATCCACTGAGATACCCTGCTATTGTGTTTTAATTACATCTGGAAGTGATGCTGATTGTTAAGCATCAGTTAGGAGCAGGCTTTCTATTGGGATAATTGGTCACCCATTGCTTGCTAATGGGAGTGTTATTCTTGCTCCTGAATACCATTTCAGTTGTTATTGCTTCCTATATCACCGAGCCCAAAGCCAAATGTGCTATTTAGTAGCAGATGCATGTAGCAAAGAAATAATAGGCTGTTATTTTAAATTGAACTTGCTTAAGTTCAAGCAAGCACCAGAAACAGGATGTTCACCAGCCACGATCAAACACTGACAGTAATGTTGGTGGTTAGTAACCTTTAGTTCACCTCCATTATATTCTGGCGGTTTAATAATTAAATAAAAAAATAAAAAACATCACGAATATGTTTTGGTCTGGCAGTGCAAGTAGCACCTGATCAGCCGCGCTCATGGCTCATTGGACGTCAGTCAGTTAACTGAACGGACATTCATAGTAAATAAATCCTAAAGACCTCCGTGATCCTCTGACTTTCCCTGTAGCACCACCATGAGGTTGATATTTGTGGTTAAGGGTCAAATGTCACCTATTGGATTGCTCATGATCTCCGCAGGATAAATTGTAATAACGTTTCATCCAGTGCCATCATTAGGTCAACATTTTAATTTTTCAGTAACCAAATACCTGCAGGAATAATGGCATTCCCATCAGTCTCAGCTGTATTTTTATATTTAGTGCTACTCAGTATGCTAAACTAAGATGGCAAACATTATACCTGCTAAACCTCAGCATGTTAGCATTGTGATTGTGCATATTAGCATGTGGACATTAGCATTTAGCTCTCTGCGCCTGACAGAGCTAGCCTGCTAGCATGGTTGTAGACTTCAATCTTGTTTTAGCACAGCTTCATGCTAATGTTTTCTCATCTATTTTATGACAAAAGGCTCACTCTTATTCTTCTTGTGCTTACTTTGTTATTATTATAATATAATATAATATTATTATTATTCAGTTGGATCTGCAACCTCACTGCTAGATGCCACTAAATGCTTCACCCTGGTCCTTTAAGTGTTCACTATTAAACATAGAGTCAGGCAGCCTGTAACATAAGATAGATTTAAATGAATCTACAAGCTTGGCAGCATATGAGAAAAGCCTCCAATAGTTTACATTCAGTGATTGTTCTACAGACCAAAATTTAGTAAAGCTGTTTGTGTTGGAGGGAGAAAATCAATGATGGTTCTACATACTACTCTTATATCCTCTGCAGGCTGCAGATTCCTGCTGCTTTAAACTTTTAGAAGTTTCACTGTGATGTTCAGTCTGTGTTGTGTTTTACTGGTCCAAGGACCTGAGGTCTGTGCAGCCAACAGCAACCATTTACAAAACCAGACTGGACCAAAGCCCAAGTCACTCCCAGTTACAAACAACCCTTTGTGTTTTTCTGAATTATGCTCCTGTGCACTTGACTCTCAGTGTTTCTAGAGCATGATTAGTTACTGACTGGCAGTTGTTTTTGAATGTAATCCAACTGAGGTCAAAGTGTTGATATATCTTCCACAATTTATGTTTAACAAGTCTCCAGAAGTCATCAGAGAGAGCCGAATCCTTCTTATCAGACGCAGAACAGTACATACTGATCAATATCACCACGATACGAGCCGAGTTTACTCTCTCCCTCTCCTAGCTCTTCAGCGATGTCGCCTACAAGGCCAGAGATCGAGAGGACCTTATCGCAGGCATAGATGAGTTTTTGGACGAGGTGATTGTGCTTCCGCCTGGGGAATGGGATCCCAAAATCCGCATTGAGCCGCCCAAGAAAGTCCCCTCGGCTGACAAAAGGTTGGAGTTTTACCATCCACCTCATGTGTGATGCACATTAAGCCCTCAGCTGTGGCACAATGAGCAATATGTTTAGTCTCAACCACCCGATGAAGTTAAACCTTCACCAAAAACAACTTCTTTTGTCAAAGATTTAGCTGCACAGCAAAATAATTCTGTCCTGCATGAAACTCAGAGGTAAGAGCTTAATGTCAGCGAGCATCAGCCAGAGCTTGCAGCTCTCACACTTTAATGGATTATTCCTTTAACACACACACAAATGAATGAATTGATATGCCCCATATTTACTCCCATCTGTGCTGTATGTATCCTTTATACAGGAAGTCAGTGTTTTCTTTAAATGAACTCGGGCAGATGAACGGTACAGCTGGAGGAGGAGGAGGCCTGGCTGAGGATGAAGAGATGCCAGCGCAACACGAGCTCGGAGAGGAGCTGGCATTCACTGGACGGTAGGTAGTCACGAGCCACATGGCAGACCGCCGAGAGCTTTGAATCAAACTTAACCCGCATATTGAAAGGAAAATTGAATATGAGTTAATCAATATTTGGCAGAGTAGGAAAATTATTTGTGCAATTATTCAACTCCCCAAAAGATGCAGATTCTCCTTAATGAGCTCTTCAGCTGAGGATCCTGATCAGACGCAGTGACTGAGAGTTGATTTATAGAAAGGAAAAATCTTTAAATTGTCAAAAGAACCTTTTTCATGATGTAGAAAAGAAACTTGTCAAATGTCAAACACTCTCCTGCTCACAGACGTGTTTGGATGGCACTTGAAATCATTGTTAAAGTATCACATCCAGTCGAGAGAAACTCTCCACTCTGCTGCTTTAGAGAAAGTAATATGTATCATGCTGAGAAGTGGAACAGGTGACACATCCTAACCACTGTGTGTGTCCATGTACAACAGCTTCTGTGGTGGTCTGTACCTGGACATAAAGAGGAAATTGCCGTGGGTGCCTAGTGATTTCTACGAGGGTTTCCACATTCAGTCCATCTCTGCTGTGCTTTTCATCTACTTGGGCTGCATCACCAACGCCATCACCTTCGGAGGCCTGCTGGGAGACGCCACGGATAACTACCAGGTAAACTCAGGAAGCAGCACAAGTTGGTTATTTTAGTCCATTTACTGCATGTAACTGAGGTTTATTCACTACTGTAGTGTTTCCAGAAGATGTTACAGCTAAAAGTATGAATGAGTTCTTCATCAGTGCATTGCATTTTTATGTACAGTATGTATTTATTTGTTTATATAGTTAGAAGGTTCCATAGTTATCCAATATGCAAATATAAAGAATATTTGATTTAAAAAGCTTTAAAGGTTTGTTTTGGATTCAAACATCTTGTGACAGATTTTGTCCAGAATAAATGATTTCTTTGCGAAAATGCACTTTAAAGAAATACAGATCTGGTAATTTATGCTTAATCTAAAACAAAGAAATACATCTACAACAGCTGCTTTGAGATGTCACAACAGTGGTTTTAATTCACCTGATATTTCCAATACATGTATATTTCTCCTCCGATAGGGAGGGCTGGGAACCTGCCTGTCATTCTCTGTCTCTTTCTCAACTCATCTTTCTACTTTTCAAGTATCAAAGGCATAAAAAATGTCATTCGATCAATACGGTTGCCAAGTCACATTTGCTTTAACATGTGTTAAAAACAGAGCACTATAAGCCAAATATAAACGCAGCACTAGATTAAAATCAGCTGGTGTCAGTGCAGGAAGCTGCTGTAATCTGTGTGTCATGTTGATCAGGTTAGGTGAGATGTATCGTCAGTCTTTACCTTTGCACAGATAGTTTGTCATATAAGTGACACTGCTTTCCTGTTTTTAATTTCATTTGTCCTCAATCAATAATCTTGAATCAATAATATCTATTTCAGCATGTCAGTCTGTTGTTTGCATGTCGGAAAAACTACAAGGCATCGTGATTCATTTCATTTTTCTGTTCAGTCATAAAACAGTGAAGTCTCTTTGATGTGAATTGGTTCCAGTGAGCGAGTGTCTGGAAGTTACTCTGCAAGTCTGCTTCACCGTGACGTCGCACTATTTTAGGTCATCAGGGTTTTACATCAGATCACGTCTTTCTCTATTATCAGAACCTTTGCACTAACACATGCATGAGTATGTACACACTCGCACACACACTCACACACACACTCACACACACTCACACACACACTCACACACACACACACACTCACACACACAAACACACACACACACACACACACACACACACACACACATTTCTGCTGTATTCGTTGTTTCTCTTTGGTTTGATTTACAGACGTGATCGACGCTGCAGCATCATTTCCTGTCTTTAATTCTTTATTTCCAGCCGTATTTTCGGGGAAACTGTGAACTCTGAGTGTATATTAAGTGTCGTCCTCTTCCAGGGTGTGATGGAGAGCTTCCTGGGTACGGCTCTGGCTGGCTCTGTGTTCTGTCTCTTCAGCGGCCAGCCCCTCATCATCCTCAGCTCCACTGGACCCATCCTCATCTTTGAAAAGCTCCTGTTTGAATTCAGCAAGTGAGCCTCTTCAGAGCCAAATGACACTGCAGTAGGCAGACATCATGAGAGGACACCCTCGTTAATACCAATTAGAGGATTATTAGATAATCCCATCATGAAGTGAATATCCTGGTCTACAGACTTGATTCTGTTATTGACTCTAGTCACACTGATAGGTTTAAAGTGCTTTATATGTAGCCATCAAAAATCACTTTTATTTATTTTTATTTTATTTTATTTATTTTCAAGGTTTAACTAAAACCAATTAACAGCAGCAACAACAACAATAACAGAAAACCCCCCCCCCCCCCCCCCCCCCCCCCCCCCCCCCCCAACCATCATACAACAACAAACACTGCACTAGAAATGCAAATAAATATATATAATTTATACAGCAATATAATAGGAGATAAATAAATAACACATGTACATGAAACAGTCAGCTTTGTCTTCTAGGAACAAGCAAACAGGAAAGAATACAAAGGTTTCCAGACTTTGATTCATGACTGAGGTCAAAGGTCAGTTTCTCCAGATATCTGCATGTCGATCGCAGGAACAACAGACAGAAATGTGGTTTAACAGATAAAAGGAAGAAGACTTTGTAAACTGTATCAGTAACATCTTGCATCACAAAATATCTGGATGTGATCACATGACCAGAACAGAAACGTACCTTTATTTCCTGGAAGCAGACAGATGGAAGAGAAGTCCTGTTAGAACATTTTAAAATGTGTTCATCAGGAAAAATCGTTGCAAATCTTCAGAAGTAAAAGTTACCTCCAGGTCCTGCGATGGCATCAAAGAATCATGAGCTGAAGAATCACAGTAGATCTCTGAGAGTCAGTGACCAGTATAATCTGATCAGTCCACTCCATCAGACCAGTGCTCCCAGTATGTGCCGGAAGAGGAGAACAAGCAGAAATAATAGAAGGAATATTTAAATATTTGCTCCAAACAGCAGTGTGTTATAAATAATTACATCGTTATTGTGAGAATTTATGTGATCAATATTGTTAATAAAGAGATTTAAGCCAGCGAGGATAACATGCAAGAGATTTAGACTAATCAATAAAGAAACCTGCCTGTTCAGAACATCATATATTCAGGAACTGTATCTGGTTCAGATCTTTGATCTCAAGGCAGAAACTTTGAGGTTTAAAGACACGATGGAATCTAACGACCTGTCAAACTGCTGAGTAATTCATCTTCCTCGCTGCTGCATAGAGCGCCACCTGCTGGAGGAACGTTTCTTATCGTAATTCACCCCCCCCCCCCCGAATGAATCCAGACATTCTGATTAATACTCATTATTTACCGCTGTGCTCCTAATTAAAACAGTCACCACACAGTGAACTGCAGAACCACAAAATATGTAAAAACACAGTCAGTAGTTTCAGTTAATTAGCAGAAATACTAAACGACACTAATAGAAAATATTATAGGAAAACAAGTATGTTATATTTTCTTAATGCAGAGCTACTCAGCTTTAAAACATAAATAAAGTGCTTCACTAATGCTGCAATAAAGATTGGATGATTAAATGTGATCAGGACACTGATAGTGATAAAACCTGCAGCTCAGTGCACAAATGACACAAACTGTTGGTTGAGTCACCAGAAACCTGCAGAGATATTCATATATACTGTGTATAAACTAACTGACAGATGATGTTGATGACATCACACAGACCATAAGATGAGTGGAGTTGAATAAGTTAAATTTACAATAATAAAATATCATAAAATCACTGAAATTGTCATAAAATATTACAATGAAAGATGAATCTCCTCAGGAGTGTGAGTGGATGTCTGACCCAGAGCACCGCAGTCCTGCGTATGTTCTTGTTATGAATACAGATAACATATGAATACATACCGGATATGACCTTTGACCTCTCCCTCTCAAAGGAACAACGGCATCGACTACATGGAGCTGCGTCTGTGGATCGGCATCCACTCCTGCCTGCAGTGTTTCCTCCTGGTGGCCACCGACGCCAGTTACATCATCAAATACATGACACGCTTCACGGAGGAGGGCTTCTCCAGCCTCATCTCCTTCATCTTCATCTCTGACGCCATCAAGAAGATGGTGGGCTCCTTCAAATACTACCCAATCAACACCAACTTCAAGCCCGACTACGTCACTGCGTACAAGTGCGAGTGCCTGGCGCCGGACCCGAGTGAGTTCACGCCTTGGCTCAGGGAGATACGGGAGGATTCTCCACAAGGAGGCGGCTCGTTTAGAGTTCAGTAGACTGACGTGACGAGCAGTTTCTCACTAATGCTGATGGCAATTAAGTAGTGATCACATTCACATCACCACCAATCATTTTCTGAAGCATACCATAGTTATAATGATTGATTTCCTGCTATTGGTTTCAGCTCATTTCACTATACAACTGATCCGTAACATCAGCTGCATTGTTTTCTTTAAACTGTGGATGAGCAGCTGCAAGCAGAAGCTTCTTTATGAAATCTCTGTTTTGGTGCGTTTAAGGACGCTTGTGTGTGGAACAGCCTATTTTTAATTCATGTTATTGTTTTCATGATGTTCATGATGATCACTGCTTGTCCTTTGCATTCTATTATCAACATGTTGTTCTGAAGTCGATGTTAAAGCTTTGACAGTGATTCTTGCTCACAGATGCAGTAAACATGATAACATTGACAAAATAAATGAATTTATGAATTAAATAAAGTTATTGTTAAAAGCCCTGAAAACATATTTTCTCAGTCAGCTTCTCATTATGAGCGACGGCGTCTTACATGAACACCAGTCAGGATTCAGCCACATCTGATTAAAAGTCTGATTACAGTGTTCAAAGTCCTGATGATCAGAATTATTTTAGATTTTTTTATTGTTCATTACAAATAATATTTAAAGATATTTCTGTTTATATTTGACTTTGCAGCTGTTTTAGACATGAAGGGACTTTAAGATTAATCATCTCAACAAGTAAGTTAATGTTCATAGTGAAATGAATGGAAACCAATAAACACCTGCAGGTGTGTTCATAAACGGTGGTTCATAATGTTTTAGTTGATTGGCTGAACATGTGAAACTGCAGGTTTGTCCTTTAGACGTGAAGTAAAACGATCTCATGTGTAACAGTCGGGATTCAGACCAGATGAATTTGGAGCTCTCGATGTTAAATGTTTTGTCTTTCTTATTCTTTTGGTGTGTTTTATTATAAACCATCGATAATGTTAATGTGACTTGTTAGAGTCGTGTATGTGGAACGAGTGTCTCTTGCTGCCATTTCAGGGTGTCAACATGTAATGTTACTCAGTTAAAGATGACCTGTGGAGATTTCCTGTAAACAAACAAAAGTTATATTAAGTGTTAAATGCAGTATGTTCCTCGAGTATTGAGTGCATTTCCTTTTCAAAAAACATGTACAAAGTGGATTTTTTAAACTATGTGAACTCCTGCATAGTTTACATCCTTGTTTGCTAGCTCGCAGTCTTCTTCTTCTTCACTGCACGTTACTGCGTACAAACAACAGCATGATGTGAATCGTTCCCCAGCACACGCGTGTTCTCAGCAATGCTACCAATAAAACAGAGACCATTGGTCCATAACGCCAACAGTAGTGAAATATTTCATAGGGTACCTTTAAGTTGAAAGGAAAACAACATCAATTCATCGTGAAAGTATCATAGTTCTTTGGTTTTATTGGTGTATGATGATTACCTGCTTGAAGTAGCTTCTGGTTTAATAAAATCCAATTTAAATTCCCTTCCATCATCACACTAATTCTCAAATGTTCACTAATGTGTTTACTACTTTTGAAAATTGCAGTAATTTGTGTTGACATTGATTTCTGTAACTGATTTGTCTCTTGTTTGTTTTCGCCATGCACAAACTATTTGGCTGCCGTCTCTCGGTGAGTACCTCTTTGTTCGTCTGCAGAGTGCTTTCTGCAATGTCCAGGAGCTGGATTCTCATAATGTTTTATGTTTCTTTTTCGTTCCCTTCTGTTTTCCTCCCAACCCCCC
The DNA here is from genome assembly GCF_914725855.1 of Thunnus albacares. Classification (NCBI taxonomy): domain Eukaryota; kingdom Metazoa; phylum Chordata; class Actinopteri; order Scombriformes; family Scombridae; genus Thunnus; species Thunnus albacares. Next base: position 267,547 of record NC_058107.1, read on the forward strand.
TCTTCATTTTCTGTCTCATTAACCTCCCTGTCTGTCTGTCCCTCTCCCGTCTATAAACAGTGGCTGCAATGATCTTCAATGGTTTAGTTCCAATGCCAGATAACAGCTCTAGTGTCTCTGGGGTAAGTGCTTGTTTTAATTCAATTTTCTTTTTTTTTTTGACTCTATTTTGGTGCATTGTATTTTAAGCTGAAAGTTTAAAGGGTTGGTGACATTTCAGCTTTTCCCCAGAATGAATTACAACAGGGGCTGTTTGAAGCCCAAACGGCAGCACTGGTTTGTTTACAGCGAACCCATGTTTCAACTCTGTCTGACGATGAAGTCGCTTCGCTCTCCTTTTTCTGTCCTTTGTTTGTTTCTCACCATCTGTCCCATCATCCTCGCTCACTCTCCTCCGTGGATCATAACTTCACATCTGTGCTGAATATTTTCACTGTCTCTGTTCACTTTTACCTCCATGTCTTTGTCAACATACTTCACTCTTCTTCATCCTCTCCTGTCTCTCCACCACTGCCACCCACCATCCCAGTTGAATGTGACAGCTCTGGACTGGAGCCAGCTGAGTAAGAAGGAGTGTCTGAAGTACGGAGGATCTCTGGTGGGAAACTCCTGCAAGTACGTCCCCGATCTGGCCCTTATGTCCTTCATCCTCTTCTTCGGCACCTACTCTATGACTGTCTCCCTCAAGAAGTTCAAGTTCAGCCGCTACTTCCCCACCAAGGTGACAAAACTACCTATTGATCGATCTGTCTATGTGTCTTATCTTTAAAAATACTCAGAGAACAGGCTCCAATCGAAGCGTGATGATTAAAAGGGAAATTAAAGGCGGCCTGTTGAGTTTCCTTTAGTTAGTTTACATTCACTGGTTCATCTTAAATCTCTCTTACTTTTTCTGTGAGGCTTGTTCATGTGAGTGTTCCTGATTTACCAAACTCTCTTAACTGCATCAAATTGCTTGTTTCAACTTGATAAATGACACCTGTTCATGAGATTAGATCATTAGAATAATTGGCTACCTGCTCCGCTCCGTTTGTGGGCGCGTTTCATTTCATAAAATATCACCCAAGAGTAAGAAGAACCACGAAGCTTTGAGTTCTGCTTTTGGAAATTAGCACACAGAAACAGAACTAGCAGTCTCAGAGGGTTCAGGGCCTCCCAAAACAATTAGAAAATATGAATACAGCTGCCAACGATATGTAATCAGAGCAATGTTGTATTGTGGCAGAAATAAGAAGGGAGGAGACGTTCCACTGTCAGGTGTTATAACGGCTGCATTAAGACCCTGAGGCAGCTGATCTGTCTCCATCGCCATGCTGACGGATGTATCAGTAAATATAATGATGATAATGATGATACGATGAACAGATCATTGATGCATTAAGTTTATTTTAGCTACTTATTTTTAGTGAAATTTGTTTCCTTTAGATTAAGTTATAATATAATATCATGTTTTAATATTATAATAAAATATATTATAAGTCAAACAGGTTTGTGTTTTACTGTACATGATTCTTATGACAGGCTTTATAAACTGGTGACTGTGAGGAGTTTTCTAACTTACTGCATTACTTGTTTTTTTGCCATCACTGCCACAGACTGTTGATCAGTGAAACCATACATATAAAAAACATTGTTCCATATCAGTGGTCATAACCTCCTTATGGTACCTTTAAGATTCATTTAAATGCAAATAGTGAACACAATGCATGAATTCTGATATAAGAAGGGACAGATTATAACATGTGGTGCAATATTCTTTTTCCTTTGAGAAACTGAAACCAAAACAAGATGTAACAAGCAGAAATTAGCTGCAGATGTCTGGTTTATTGATAATTCATGTGGTTTTATCAGCACAGCGACCTGCTGTTGATTGTATAGCTGTGTTTGATACGATCCCCTCAGGCCCAACACCACCGTGCTGCTCACATCTGTCTAGTGTCTGATCTCTAACAGGATTTGGATAGTCAAACATACAAAAAACTGATCCCTTCTTTTTCCAGACACAAGGATTATTGTTGACTCAAGCGAAGCCGGGCACAGCGCAGCTTTTTCAATATTTATGATTTGCCTCATATCAGACCTCGTCTCTGCTTTCACTTCTGCAAAGAAATGTCTGTTTCTCCTCTGAGCTATTCTGACACTTTGTCTCTCTGTCTCCACCAGCTGAGGAAACTCATCAGTGACTTCTCCATCTTCATGTCCATCATGACGTTCGTGGGGCTTGACATGCTGATAGGCCTCAAAACGCCAAAGTTAATCGTCCCAACAGAGTTTAAGGTAGAGCCAGTAACTCTCAAACTACAGTTTCATTCAGAAATAAGACAGCTATTGGAAACAGAGTTATTGACAGGATGAATTAATGCAAATAGTTATAGTTATAGTCCCTGACACATCAGTCCTCATGGCTGCTGGTTTAATACGACAGTAAACGGTCCATGAAAAACAACGCAGCCACCAAACTAACATTTAATAAAGAAGTCCTTTTCACATCATGCCATCAGCAAACACACTGCACTGCGTTGGGCACAATTAAAGAAGTCGGTTCCCTTCCTGAGAAGATGGAGGTGTGCAGCCGCCTGCAGCTCGCTGCAGTTGATCATTGTTCTGTTTCTCTCTTCAATATTTAAAAGCGATCAGCTGTCAAAATGTCTGGCATCCTCCTGTGACTGCTTTACAATGAAAGATGTGTTTCACCAGTTGAATGCTTTTAAAATGAAGCCGCAGCAGTGGGAAATGTTTAGTTTGCATTAGCAGTAATTATATCAGTAATTTAATACAGCTGTGATACGGCTGCAGCAGAGTGAACAGTAAATGCTGAGGCTGATATCAGTGAGATCATATTACAAACAGGAACGTTGGATAACTCGCTTAATTGTTTGCTGTGAGTCCTTTGAGAATGTGAAGTTCATTTGAATCCAGTGCAGTGGTGGACCTGCTACTCACTATGTAAACCACTGAATAAAGAGGTCATTACTGATGAGGACCACTACGGGGTATAACTTTAAAGTACTGCTGGTCTTTCCTTTATGTTCTTGGTTTCTCAGACTAGATGAGCTGTGTTTTAAATAAAATGTCCTGTCATTTCCCACCAGCCGACTCGGCCGGGTCGCGGCTGGCTGGTGATGCCGTTCGGTAAGAATCCGTGGTGGGTTTATGTGGCCAGCTTCGTCCCCGCCCTCCTCGTCACCATCCTCATCTTCATGGACCAGCAGATCAGCGCCGTCATTGTCAACCGCAAGGAGAACAAACTGAAAGTAGGTGTGCTGTTGGTGGAAATGGATTGATTATAGCAAAACAAGTCAAATCTTCTTCAATTTTCATTTGAATTCTGTTTATATATATATATGTGGTGGTATATATATATATATATATATTGATGGCTAGTGTTCATCTCTCCTGATTGTTTTTATTAAATGTTGCTGCTGCTTATATGTTGCACTTTGACAAATTTATTTTGTTGTTATTTTGTTGCTTATTCTTGGTTTACGAGCTGATATTTGTTCTTGTAAAAGTGATTCTGTGTGTCTGTCGTCCCGGACAGAAAGGTTGCGGCTACCATCTGGATCTGTTCTGGGTGGGCGTCCTGATGGCCGCCTGCTCCTTCTTGGGCCTGCCGTGGTACGTTGCCGCCACCGTCATCTCCATCGCCCACATCGACTCTCTGAAGATGGAGAGTGAGTCGAGCGCTCCCGGAGAGCAGCCGCAGTTCCTCGGGGTCAGGTTGGTCCAAGGATAAATTAAATCACAAGACACAGAAATAAAAAGAAAACTGCAACTTGGGAAAAGAATCCCTTCAGGCTGCCAGCGGCAGTGTGACAGTATGAGAGAAACACTTTGCTAAGTCCTTTGTTCTGTAGCTGAAGTAGAAAGAGAGCTCGTGAAATTGACTTGACAGTCTCTTGTGTACATTTCATCATTGTCCAATATACAGAGAACAAAGAGTGACCGGTATTTTGGTGTTTGTTCTCACCGGAGTCTCCATCTTCCTCGCTCCAATACTTAAGGTATGAAGGACACTGTGGATGATTGACATGAGTCACATGAATCATTCATGGCTGTGAACTCTTTCCTGTTGCTTGTAATCAGGGTTGTAATGGAGGGCAAAGCCATCTGAGTTCAGGTTACTTTACCACTTTAGACTGACACGATTACAACATGAACACATGCTTTCCTGACAATATAATATATATAATTATATAATAATTATAAATATAATATAATTTGTCCATATTAGGTGGTTTTTCTCCTTCTAGTGCTCAAAGTTCTCTGTCTGTTATTATTTTCCACCATATCACTGCCTATAGTGTAGGCAATTTAGCAACTTAAACACATTGCATTGTTGCAATATTAATAATAATATGAATAACAACAATAATAATAATAATAATATGAGTTTCTGTCCTTTCTGTCACGTGCAGTTCATCCCCATGCCTGTGCTGTATGGTGTCTTCCTCTACATGGGCGTAGCTTCCCTCAGTGGGATCCAGGTACGATGTCGCCAGATGGCGATCTTATTTATCATAATAAATTGAGTTATAGGGGCTGGACATCTTTCTTATTACAGTTTGACAGCAAGCAGGAATCAGCTTATTTAAATCTGCCAAGTAATCTAACAAGCAGGCAGGCAGACATGGTTGGTAGTGAAACCCTGGGTTGAATATATAAAGTGTACCTGTGGGTGCCTGGACTGTGTTTCTGATGGCGAGATGTCTCATTATAAGCGATATCTAGAGTAACAGAGTGGCATTTTGATGATTTTAACAACCTAAAGCTCAGGGCTGGGTGAGCAGGTGCTCCTCCAGAGCATACAAATCCCCCTCCAAATAATTTAGGATTAATCATTCATAGCACTGGTCTGCATGGAATTAACCTGCGCCTTTCAAACCTTTTCCTCCACTTCTGCCACCTGCTTCCATCCACAGTTCTGGGACAGGATTAAGTTGTACATGATGCCGTCCAAGCACCAGCCCGACTTCTCCTTCCTCCGCCATGTTCCTCTGAGGCGGGTACACCTGTTCACGCTGATCCAGATCATATGTCTGGCTGTGCTCTGGGTCCTCAAATCCACCTTCTTGGCTATCATCTTCCCTGTTATGGTACGTGATAGAAGAGACTGTTATTTATATTATGCTAAGGGGATTGTAGTGGAATTGCTACTAAAACACTGGACACAAAGACAGAAATAAAAGCACAGAATCTGAAGATTAATGAAGTTATTATTAATCAACAAGGAGACAGAACTCATTCCTCCGTCTCGCTATACAAAGTCAAACTGACCTTTTTATAGTCTTCAGAGACAAAGAAATGATCATCGATCGGTCAAATCATACAAACTTATGATAAACATTTACATGCACATGTATGTTAGATAAGAGCCACATATAAGAGCCCCAAACTATATGTGGCCTTTGACCCCTTAACATGTTCTGTTTACTCCAAGGTACCTTATTTGGGCCTAAAAGAGAGGAGTTGGCCTCCAAAGACACATTCCTTCTCTCAGAAACATGCACACATGCAAAACTCTGCACATTAAAATGATAATTCAATCCTTTGGTCTTTGATTTCCTTTACAGGCGCTAAAACTTTACTGCCCCGTCCAAAGAGTATCTCTGTATATTTATAGATAGATCTATAGATATAGTATCTATTGTTGAGGGATCCTGTGTTGTTGTGTCTGTGTGGAGGAAGAGAAGCAGCTGTTTTTGCTTTAACATGCATGATGGATGTGAAGAAAGTTGGATATAATTTGATAATAAGAATAAAATCCAGGCTTCATCCAAGGATCAAACAGAGATGTGCTGCTGCTAAACTCTGCTGCTAAACACTATAGAGCCAGAAATCATCTTTCTTATATTGAACAAACCAGCATTTTCAAATGAAACATTCTTATCAAAAGTGATGCTAGTGCACGGCAAGAAACATGACATGAATGAAGGTTTAATGTCAATTTTAAATAGTGTAAACATGAGGAGAGGAGAGGAAGTGATCTGATTTCACTGTGTATATCTACCAGTGATTCATGTTAATGTCATCTGTAAATGCCATGCAGCTAAATCATGTGCAGATCATAACCTGGTTATGACATGAATGTTAATAAGACGTACAAACGAGGCCTGTGTGTCGGTGTATCTCTAACCCTCAGATCCTGGGTCTGATGGTGGTCCGCAAGATGCTGGACATGGTCTTCTCCCAGCATGACCTGGCCTGGCTGGACGACCTGCTGCCGGAGAAAGAGAAGAAGAAGAAGGATGACGACAAGAAGAAGGGGAAGGATAAAGAGAAGAAGAGGCCCAAACCAGACAACAGCGAGGAAGAGGTGAGAAACTTGAGCTTCTGCTGCCCCCTGCAGGAAAAATGAATCATAATGAATCATAAGGGGGATCTGAGTCTTTAATGTGTGTGTGTGTGTGTGTGTGTGTGTGTGTGTGTGTGTGTGTGTGTGTGTGTGTGTGTTTGTGTGTGTGTGAGTTTGTGTGTGTGTGTGTGTGTGTGTGTGTGTGTGTGTTTGTGTGTGTGTGTGTGTGTGTGTGTGTGTTTGTGTGTGTGTGTGTGTGTGTGTGTGTTTGTGTGTGTGTGTGTGTGTGTGTGTGTGTGTGTGTGTGTGTGTTTGTGTGTTTGTGTGTGTGTGTGTTTGTGTGTGTGTGTGTGTGTGTGTGTGTGTGTGTGTGTGTGTGCATGTGTGTGTGTGTTTGTGTGTGTGTGTGTGTGTTTGTGTGTTTGTGTGTGTGTGTTTGCTTGCAGGAGAAGTTCCACTCCTACTCAAACCATTCTCCCAGCTCAGAGTCGGACTTGGATCGCAGGTACTGTGTCCTCAAACTGCACATCCCCTACAAAGATCTCATCTATCCTGATGTTGCACAGTCTCACTGGGGAGCTTACTGCCAGCCTGCCGCCACACACGCTGCTCTCTAACACACACACACACACACACACCATCCATCACGCAGCCATAAACAAGCACCTGTTGTAAGTGAGTGCATGTGAACATTTACATGCACAGTAAATATAATCATTTAAAGGGTTGGTTCACCCAAACTACAAACAAAAAAAAAAGAAAACAAGTCATGTTTGACGAGGACTCACTACGGCAATACAACGGATGTATAATAGAATTTCATTTGTGGTGCTCACAGCATTTAAAACTTATTTATTATACATTATATAAACATATATATATTATTTATTTTTCAATATGTCACTCTGTCATTCTGAAATAGAAAGCAGTTCCAATGAAAACAGTATTTATTCAGAGTGAACGGAAACCCTGTGAGGTCAAAACAAATGTTTTAACCAATATGTCTGACTAAATAAAGGCTTTTAATATAACTCTTCTCTTTGCTCTGTCTGAAAGAGTGCTCATTGCTTTTTTATTTGTTAAATGGTTTGAGCACCACAGACTAAATTCCACTGGTCAGCAGTGTGTATAGACAGAATGCAGAGTCATTTTTACTGTATATACTGTATATAAAGATGGACAACACATCACCACTTCCTCCCACCAACAGCCAGGTGAGTCCAGTAGCTGCAATAGAAAGATAAACCAGTCAAAACCAGTCAGTAACCAGCTAGTTAGAGCCTTAACCATTTTCACATTTTCTTTTGGATTGTGGGCTCTTAAAATGAAGCAGTGTCACAAGAAACGTGAGCTTTTTTTCTTCTATGACAATTAATTGTGAGGATTTTTAGAGCCCTAAACAGCTTAAATATGTATTTCACAAGAAAAAAGCAAATAAATAGAGTTTAATTTAAAGGACCAGTGTGTAAGATTTGGTGGCCTCTAGCAGAAATGGAATATAATATTCATGTTTTAATTAGTGTATAATCACCTGGAAATAAGAATCGTGTTTTCGTTACCTTAGAATGAGACTTTATATCTATAGAGGTAGCGGGTCCTCTTTCACGGGGGCGCCATGTTGCACCGCCATGTTTCTACAGTAGCCCAGAAAGGACAAACATGTAGGTTCTCCTCTACACTTGGAAGGGGGGGAGTCGTCAGATGTCACTGAATCTTACATACTGCTCCTTTAAGTGAGAACAAAATAAATGTCTTATTCTTTATTTTCCTTTAAATATCTGGGGACCTTCAGGGAGGTTAGAATATATAAATATATATGTTCTGTGTGATTTGGATGAATCAACCCTTTAAAGATCAATAATGTCTCCTCCAATAATTAAATGATGGCTACAAACATTAACTTTATTCTGGTTTGACTATTTGATTTTAAACTTAGCTCTTATTTTGTTGTTGCGTTGCATTATATTTAGTTTCCTCTAATATTTCCCCCCATGAAGAAGAAACTACTAGTTGTGAATGTTGTGTACTGTTTTAGTTTTATGACATGCCCTCTAACAACACAGTGCCCTTCAGAACTCTTTTATTCCTTCCTTCACTGTCAGATTTTCAGATTAAATGTAACAACCGATGAACATTTAACTGTGTTTTCATCGTCCCTCATGTTTGGGCTCAGGTGTGATTACATTCAGTCTCCTCTCCATGCACTTTAAGGCAATGCAGAACTTTGTAATGCTGTTAACTGTATAATCCTTGCTGCTACTCTTCCTGTGTCATGTGCTAAATGTCTCACAGTATGTGCACTGCGCTGCCCTCTGTACACACAACTGGACATGTTGTAACTCTTCCTTGATGTGTATTAGTTTATTCTGAAAGGCAGTGACTGTGAGCTGAAGGGTGATGAATGGAAATGCATGCTGTATAGTTTGCTCTTTGTTTAGATTAACATACAGTGTGTGTGGACTTTAAATAGAGAAATAAAACCTGAGGTGTGTTATGTTTAGTCTCTGGTGCATCTGGTCCATTTGGGAGCAGTAGAATTAGAGGATTTATTCTAGACCAGTTCAAACACAACTGTATCATCATCCACATGCAACAAGCATCATTGTTTTGGTTGTTTCTTTTTCCTCCATGTGCTGAATCTCTTTAGCAAATCAGCCACACCTGCATGTGAAACGTAGCTCGATCCTACTGTAGCTTCTCTGAACTCTCCTCCCCCGAACAGCTGATGAAGCCATAATTTATTCAGCACATGCTAAACATTTACCTTCATGGCCTCGGTGTTTCTTTTCTTCCTTTGTGGGAATTACTTATCATGTCTGCATTGCTTTGAAAGAGGCATGGTTTGGAATTGATTTAAGTGATTAAAATATTTATGAATTTGTTTTGTGACTTGCTGTCAAAAAAATATACAATGTACTTTTCTTTCTGCCTGCATTGATCATGATGCCTCACAAACTTATTAGTTTGGCAAAGTACAAGAAACTTAACTTAAACTTAACTGAGCTTCCAAATAGAGTTCTGCATGTTTAAGCACAAAGTACCAGAGTACAAATACAATATTTACCTCTGAAATGTAAATACTCAAGTACCTCAAAGTTGTAGTAAAGTAAAGTACTTGAGTTAAAGTACTTTCCTCCATTGTTACTCTTTACAAATTGAACCTGATTCTAAATTTCCAGTGTGATAAAAACAAGCCCAGTCTCTTCCATTATTGTTCAAATAAGACAAACATTTGACAAATTCCAGTCTAAATGATCAAAACCTCATTTTCCAGTTTGGAAATTAATTTCAGACAAGTGATGAAATTGATCATCAGTGTTCTGTTAAAAATGTTTGCAAAGTGCAACAAACATGTTCCTACTTCCCAGCTTCTCCCATCCATCACTGCTTTACTCTGAATCCTTGAGTTACTCTCAGCCATAAGACGAGTTTTCCTTCCAGTCAATCAATGCAGCAGCTTTTCTAACACGTTAGTTAGTTAATTAGTCGTCTCTCATCAGCTGTCATGAGCTGCTAGTTTCTGGCTGTTGTCATCATGCCATGTGGCTGAGCTCCTTTGCCCTCCCCGGCCTCCACCCTCCAACCCTCAGTGTATTTGGCTGTGGGTGTGTATGGTAATTGGAGCTTGCCCTTCCTCAGCATCACCCTCCACCTGAAGATCTCCTGCCCGTCGTCTCCGGCCGTGCCTATGGGCCGAGGGATAGCCTGCCCCGTGCCCCAGGTCAAGATCGAGATGGAGTCAGACTACGACTCGGACATCGACCACCACCGGCCCCGGGACATGAGCAGCGAGACCACGTTATAAAGCAGAGACTCCATGTCTTGCTGACAGAGCAGCGCACAGTGAGGTGTGAGCAGACTACAGGACGCTGCACAGAGCCGCCGCCGCCGCCGCTGAGCCGCAGACGGTACGAGCTGGCACAGACCGCCAGCTGTGTGCAGACTGACACCTGAACAGACTGAAATAGGACTGAACCAGAACATTTAAGCTGCATCTGCTTTGAAACTGGTGCATTTATGAGAAATCTTTCTTGGAATACAATATTAAATACTGAATTTATTTATTTATTTATTTATGTCTATGATGTAAATGGCCATAACGAGAAAGGAAATATTTATCTGTATGTGCTGTATAGGATCATATTTATACATAATAGGCATCTATTAATATTGTACTGTTGTTGTAATTATTCTAAATCCAAACTAAACTTGAAATCAGTACATAAAATCATTTCACATCAGCCTCTGTGTACAGAGTTTGATTTTGAGGCTTTTGATTTAATAACAGAACTAATTTACATGAAACTGTAAAATCAAGTGTACAAAGCCATGACTTTTCATTATGTTATTGTTTGCTGCATATTTGTCTTATGGTGTGTTTGAAGATGCTGTAGTGTGCCTCTGATCCCAGAGATCCAGCTCTCCTTTTACAAAAAGAAACAACCAAAAGTCCTGATGTTTATGTTGCAGGTTTATGTTTGTGTTTTTCCTCTCATGGACTCTGTATGAGAATATAATTAACTTCCAGCACAACAATTAAGAAATGCACACACACACATATAGGATATTCTTGAATTGACAGATATAATTTATGTAATTAAAAATATTCTAAATTATGTGTGTTATGTTATATGTGTTGTTTTGTGTTGAACATTGTGATTTTTATGCTGCGACAGCTATGGCAGTGACAGTAGTAGCAGTAATGACAGTATTACAGCATATGATCACCTGTCTCATATCACCAAAGTAAAGGTTGCCCTCAGTGAAGTCGTTGCCCAGGGAAACATTGAGGGTGACCTCTGCGTTGTCATAGTGGTAGCTCAGGTCCACGTCTTCATTTATGTCATATTTGACCACAAAGGCCTTGTGGCTGTCCAGACAGCGCCCCCCACAGTCCAGGTAGAGCAGGGAGGTGAGCGGATGCAGGTACTGCTGGCGAAGAGGCGTGATGAAGCCCTCGTCAAAGCCCAGTTCATTCAGGAGGATCTGGACCGAGAGAGAAAATGAGACGTAGATCATGAATAAAATGATTTATAGATGATGCGGCCCTCATGTTTCGTTCTCTGACCTTCTCATGATTATACATATTTCAGTCAGAGCTTTAACATTTTATAGCCTCCTAATTTAAGGTTTTTACTGAAGCTCGGCTTAAAATCACAGAACGCAATGAATGTTTTAAAGAATGCTGTGAAATAACCCGACATTCCCTGACTTTCCTGGAAAAATCATCAAAGTCCCTGCATGTACCTGCCTGGAATACACCTCTCATACTTCATGGACTTCCAGATACTTTATGACTGATGGGACCACAGCAAGCCAAACATTCAAATGCCACGGCACAATGAAGATGAAATCTGAATGACTGAGCAGTGATTAAATGCTGTTTTAAGGGTGTTTCAGCCAGTAGAAATGGAAACTTTACCCCGTAGTGGTTCATGGTGTTGGGTCTTCCTTTAGGGGCTGAAGACTGCTCAAAGTGCTCCAGCTCCTCCACCAGCTCCTTGCAGAAGCTCTTCTCAAACACAGGGAAGCGATACACCCTCGGAGCTTAAAGACGGTGCAATAAATCAAAGATGCAATGCATCATTTTAAGTAACTATGATGTCAATATAAACACACCAGATCCACGACTTCCGTCCTTGCACGATGAAATAATGCATGAAATTACCAACTAGACTCACAACTCAATTGTTTAAGCACATTTTCTGAAATACAGTTGACACTATTCCAGCTTTCATAACTGAGCTTCAACAAGCAAAGCTCTGAACACAAAACTCGTAATACTCGACTTCACATCTCATATAGCACACAAAATGAAAACTGCTCTCTCAAATGGAAAACTAATTTCATCAAAAGAGAGTCTGCGTTGGTGATTTCATGAGCAAAACTGTGCAATTCATTTTGAAAACTTTCATTTTATAAGTTAAATATGCTGCACTGTAAGATAATAATCAGCGTTTTGACAGCAATCAAAGAGAAAGAAAGATTTTTTCTGCCTTACATATTTAATGTCTGGCGGTGAAGTCATCATGTAGCAGAGCTGCCCACAAGAAAACTGTTGTGAAAACTGATTCAAAGCAGTCAGAAAATTGTGTAATATGCTGAATTTATTTCCATATCAAACAGTGATACTGAGGCTCGGAAACATCTGAGTGCTTTCAGTTTCTTGTTTTCTGTTCTAACTCAGCCTTGTGTGGCATAACGGATCCTGTTTGTTGTCAACAAAACTATGAAAAGCAGCTCTTATAACAGCCACTGTGTATTCAAAGTGATCTACTTCTCATTGGAACTTCACCCACTGAGAGGATATCAAAGCACTTTGCAGCTCACCTGCTTCTTCCTTCAACAAGTCAAAGAGACCTTCTTCACTGGCGTCGCTGCTGCGACACAACTCAACAATCTGCTTGAACTTTGGAGCGAGGTCGGACTCCTGAGGAGAGTCAGAGAGCAGATCTGTCTCAGCGAGCTGTTACTCATACATTATTATTATTTTCAGTCATAAATATGTTTTTACAATGCCAGATGTTCATATTAAACATGGCCAAAGTGTCAGATAAGGTATGTAGAAGTAGATGGTTTCCAGTGTTTTTTTCTACTTTCAGCCCGAGCTGATGTCGGCTCGTGACAGATTTCTTTATATGGTCATCTGCTCCACGCACAGTGCACGAGTTCACTGCTCCGCTCCAATAACATTATGGTATTTTTCCATTGTTTTAGGGGTAGTCATGCCAAGCCATGACTCAAGTTGAGCTGACATGCTGTGAATGTTTTTCAAATAACAAATCACTGACTCCTGTCATTAAGTCATTTAAAAGCTTTTAATTTGAAGCAATAAATCAGGTGTGTTGGGTTTGCATCGGCGTTAACTTAACATCAAGCCTCCAGGAACAGCGCAGGGTTTTTGACATGGTGGCCAAACCGTGTAATTACAACATGTGATGCTTTTGGGCCCAAAATGACTTTTTCCCGTAGACTTTCATGTTAAAGACATGTCTGTAAATCAGCAGATGCATTTTTTTGAGGGTCACAACCAACATGAAATGGTTCATTTCACATTTTGAAAGTCTAGAAGAGAAACATGATTTAATTTTTTATCCCCATTCAAGTTAGTCAGAAGGCGAAACCGGCGGTTACCCGTCTCGGCCGGCGGAAGTCTAGTGAGCATGCTCCATAGAGTGAGCGCAATATGTTTTCATCCGGGTCATTTTCACAGCAGGAAGTGGCATTTTTGGCTTTGGCCAATCGGAGCAGAGCGGGCTCATCAGGAGGCGGGCCTTAAAGAGACAGGAACTAAGGCTGCCTGTTAGAGACAGAGGCTGAACTGAGGGCCAGTATAAGTTTTTTGAACTATGAATCATGCAGAGCTACTGTAGTGGAGTTCCAGAATAAAAATATAGAACTGGAAATGAGCATAATTGGTCCCCTTAAATGAAAGCATCAGTGGTGGCTGCTGCAGTAAAGACCTGCAGACGGTGGACATGAGGATGGAGCGGCTGGTACGTCTTATATAATAGCGGCTCTCTCTGCAGACATCACAGCACAGTCTGAACAACGACGAGCCAAAGACTGTTACAGTATAACAGCATGTTTATGTTATGGTTGCATAGAATCACAATGCATCATATTTAAACTTCTCTCTGAAAACCAAGCTTGAAAAAACTAAATATGGTTTTGCTTTTAAAAGAAGATCCCCTCCAGGCATGTTTTATGATATGTAAATACTCTGCCACAGGAGGGAATATTGTAAACAAACACAACTGAACCATAGCAATTAAATACGGAAAATTATTCATCTTGTTTTCTATGAATGTCCTGAGAATTAATCTGTTGTGTGTTTGTCGGGAAATAAGCAGCAAGGCTCAACAACACCAGGTGTGTAAAACAAAATATAGTCCTATTTTATCTATTTTATTTATTTACAACTTAACAACGTAACAAATTATTTTTTCAAAATACAAAAATAGGAAAATTAGAAAAAAGTACTTTCAAAAACGAGCCTTTAACTCAAACTGAGGTTCACTAAACAAACAGCAACTGAACTCAATAAAACTGACATGACGGAAGGTTTATACACACAATAAACAATTAACTCTATATCACACATTAACCTTCATCTCAACAAAGATTTAAATCAAGAAACTATTTACAGCTCAACTAACTGTCAAAGCAAGAAAAGTAAAGCAATTAAAGTTAACTGGATCCTGAGAGGCAGACTCCCGTCTGGTGCTTCCTGTTGGCCTCGTCCACTTCCTGTCTGCCGCAGTATCAGAGGCCATCTTCACCGGTAGTAAAGCATGATTTAATGCAAGCAAGACATATTAATGACAGAATGTTAACCAGAATGCGTGCACTCAAATTAGCAAACAAACTGTCAATAATAAAAATAAATCTCTGATTCCTGTTGATCAGGGTCGGGGTTATTGATCTTGGGCTTCGGGGAACAGTAATAGAGATTTTTCACCATGTTCTGACATTTTATAGTCCAAACAACTTCTCTAGTAATTGAGAAAATCAATAATAAAAATCATTATTGCAGATGAAAAACTAGGAAAACTGAGGATAAGAATAAACGGCGGAACAAGAGGAGATGAAGGAGGACGAGAGAAAATACAATACAAGAAAGGAGAAGCTGAGCGACAAGGACGAGAAAAAGAGATGGGAGGAAGAAAAAACCAGAAAGAGAAGACTGGGAGAAGAGAAAGCAGGGGGAGGAGATGCAGGGAACAGAAGGAAAGGTCGAGAAAGACAAGTAAGATGGAGAAGATGAGGGAAAGAGGGATGAAAAGATGGAAGTGCAAAAGGTATATTCAGGTGAAGAAGGAGGAGAAGAAGAGGAAGAAGTTTGTTGGAGGAAAAAGAGGAAGGAGTAGAAGGAACACGGATAAGGAGTCTGAAGTGTAGGACTCCACCTGGTGGCCATTAAGCAAACTGCATGTATATTTAACCTCACTGACTCTAGTTGTACTGAGACTGAGTCAGGGGTCAGACTGACCCCTGACCCCTGACTTCTTTTCTGCTGTTTGCATTTGCATTCATAAATCTTAAAACTTAAAAATCCTGTAAATAGATCTGATATAGACAAACATGACAAGTTTACGAAGTTAAAGTCTCAACAAATCCAGGTGATTTATACTCGAAGTTCTGCTGTAGATATAGAGATGATTTATAGTTCATCATCAGATCTGACTCTTGATGGCATCCCTGCAACACTTTACAGATATATCAAGTGATCAGGCCATCATGTGCTTTAAGTATATTCTCTACCAGTGGTGGAAAGTAACTCACTACATTTACTCAAGTACTGTACTGATGTACAAGTTGTGAGGTACTTGTACTTTACTTGAGTATTTCCATGTGATGCTACTTTCTACATTTCAGAGGGAAATATTGTACTTTCTACTCCACTACATTTATTTAACAGCTTTAGTTACTTTTCAGATGAAGATTTGACACAATGGATAATATAACAAGCTTTTAAAATACAACACATTGTTAAAGATGAAACCAGTGGTTTCCAACCTTTTTGTCTTTTGACGTCTTACAAAAAGCAGTGTGTAGTCGGGGTCACATTTCACATGTCTATGAGTTGTTAACAGCTCCACCAAATAGTGATTTTTCCCTCTAAACTTCTCACATGCTTTCATTTCAATAAATGTTCAAATGATCCAATATTTCAGCAAAAATCAAAGATTAGAGAAAAAGTCCAAAAACTGAAAACAGATTTGTGTATCAGAACTTTGTTTTTTCTTCTTTCCTCTCCCATTAATCATCTCACCACCCCTCAGATTTATCTGCTGACCCTTTGGAGGGGCCTGACCCCTAGGTTGGGAACCACTGGACTAAACTAGCTAACTGTATATAAAGTAGTGTAAACTAGCTCCACCTCCAGCAGCTACAACAGTAACATGCTGCTCTAACACTGATGCTTCACTATTAATAATTTAATGATGTCATATATAATAATATATCAGTCAGAGGGACCAAACCATTACTTTTACTGCAATACTTTAACTACATCAAGCTCATAATACTTATGTACTTTTACTGCAATACTTTAACTACATCAAGCTCATAATACTTATGTACTTTTACATAAGTAGGACTTTTCATGCAGTACTTTTACTTGTAATGGAGTATTTGTACATTGCTGTATTGGTATTTTTACTGCAGTAAAGGATCTGAATACTTCTTCCACCATTGTTCCACTGTTGTTTACGTTCTCCATTATTATTTGTGATACAGAGTGATGGTGAGCTACACAAGTACTTCTACAACTGGAGTTACATCCAGGTAACAGTTTCTCCTGAATATGAGACGACTGTTCTTTGTTTACATGTATTCATTCCCTGTGATAAAGAGCACAAGGTTTGCAGTAAAACTTAACTATCAACAATCTCCTCTGACATCAGAAACTGAAATCCAGCTTTAACGGGTCTCCAGGGGTCCGTTTCACAAAGCAGGTTCAACAAACTCTGAGTCTAATCCTGAACTCTGAGTTGACCTACTCTGAGATAAGAAACTCTGAGTTTCCGGTTCCAGAACAGCTGATTTGAGTCAGTTTATTCAGTAGTCAGTAGTTTCACCTGGAGTTAAGCGCGTGCACCACAACTATAAAAAGCCAGCATCAATGGAGCCCTGATTCAACGAGTCACCATGGCAACGGGGAAGAGGAGGGCGGCGTTTTTCACCCCACTAGAATTAGAAATCTTAATGCGATAATACGGCGAGTTTGAACATGTTTTCAAAAACACCGCTGCAGCTGCAAAAGAGAGGGACACGGCGTGGGAGAACATCGCTGCTCGGGTCAATGTGTAAGTTTAAATGTAGTCCTTTGCAATCACAATAATATTACAGAGGAAAACTGCTTGAATGGTCGCCTATGAATTTATTTCATTTAGGTCCAATCCCGCGAGGGAGAAGCGCACTTGGCAGCAGTTTAGGATGAAATATAAAAACATTGTTCAAACAGGTGAGACCTCGGCATAATCTCATGGGGGAACCTCATTTTGATCATGTTTTACATTGTAAAGTAAATATTAAGTGGCTGTTTGACTGAGCAGCTGTTTTATCCCCAACATAATGCTGGTTTCACACACATAAATGTCTTCTCATCTACATCATGTTCTGTTAAATAATTAATCCTATTTAAATTAACACAGACTTCTACTCAGCCAACAGAAAGAAGGCAGATGTCCGTAAAACGGGTGGTGGTCCAGCACCGCCACCTCTAACGGAGGCAGAGGAGCTGGCCATAAGCCAGACTATAGGAAGGCCAGTGGCTGGCCCCGACACTGTACAAAAAACTTCCGTTTGCAAAGAAACGCAGCGCAACACACAATATCTGCTGGGATGTGAGAGCATGACTACGATTGGTAATGTTGCAAATGTAAGGACGGATTAGGTTGTGTATGTAGATGATGGACTGTGACGTGAAACGCTACCGCTCAAAAAGATAATTGTCTAGAAATGCTAGAACATCTATGCGCGGTCTGATAACCATCTCTCAACGAATATTTAATTCTCTGCGCAGTAATGCTGCACCTTCATCCACGAAATCGTTATCAAAAGGACATGCCATGTTTGTGAAAAATGTTACTGTGCCTAATGGGCTTCTAATATACTAACTGATTTTTTTTTTTCTTTTTAATGATTTTTTTAAATGATAGACGGCAGAACTCGCCTGCTGACTGAATGAATGAGGAAATCAAATGGAGTGTGTGGCTCTGAAAGAGGGCGGAGACTGAGAGAAACTCGAGGTTCATTGAGAAAAACCTGGTCCCGACCAGGTTAGATTCATAGAGTCTGTTGCTACGGTAACTGACCGAGAGCTTAAGTTACCCCTCTCTGTGAAACAGGCTAGAGTTATCCCTCTTTCTCTGGTTTGAGTTACCTCCCTTTTTGAAACGGAAAATTCAGAGTTTCCCTCATTTCAGGGTTAACAAACTCTGCGTTTTCACTAAACCTGCTTTGTGAAACGGACCCCTGGTCATGAATCTTCAGTCAAAATATAACAACAACAACAACAACAACAACAACAACAGGGTACCTGACTGGCTTACTATCACCACGTCCATCATTCTTTGTTTTTATTTAACTAGTTAATCAATATTTAACACACAGAAAATATAAACTTTCAGTAAAGTTGACATGACAGGAAAATGAAATAAATCATAAGACAAACTTTGCTTATGATTCAACCATAAAACACAACATCCACACATTACTGTAGTAGAAGCACCTTGTACAGACTGTAATGATTAACTGCCAGCTATTCAATTAATCACCAACTGTTTTGATCAACGATTAATCATTTAGTCATTTTTTAAAGAAAAAAATCTCCAAATTCTGTGATTGCAGCTTCTCATATGTGAACATGTTCTGGTTTCTTTAGTCTTTGTGACAGTAAACTGAAGATCTTTGAGTTGTAGATAAAACGAGACATCTGAGGACGTCGTCTTGGCTTCAATTTATAGACCAAACAATCAATTAATTGAGAAAATAATCGACAGATTAATTAATAATGAAAATGATCAGTAGGTGCAGTGTTATGTGCCGCACATTAAAATATGTGCAAGACGTCACAGATTTTTCTGATCTCTACATTTAACAGTGAACTAACACCTCAACTCATTTTAATTTAACACATGAAGAATCAGTGACTGTGAGAAGATGAAGCTGCAGCCTGGATGAACCTTCTCTCATGAAACTCGACGGAGCGGTGAAAATAAATCATGAACATACGGCGCTGAAGCTCAGCTGCTGCTTCTGCTGTGTGAGTCGAGCCATGAAAGAGGCCATTAAACCTTTATTGACACCTCGGTATGACTGCAGGGCTGCAGCCTGGACGAGCAGGAGGGGAAAAGGTGGAGAAGATAGAGCTCAACAAGGTTACAAAGGAGAGCCTCAACTGCCAGAAGGTGTTAAAACATTAAAATTCCTTGTTTATTATACAGTCTGTGGGCTAGAAGACATCTGTTCCTGCTAACAACTAACATCGGTGATGAAATATTGACAATGTCTGCAGAGAAATGGTGTAAATCTCACTGAGGAGGCATCTGGACATGAACCAGAGACCAGAGACCAGAGATCTGCAGTGAAATGCTTTACCACCGAACTGTACTGACTGACAGGACCTGACCTCAGTGTGTTTGAGAGAAAATAGCTGAAAAGTATCCTGTTATTGCTTCATGTGGCCACAGCGGCCGCTGTTGAGCAGCTGTTACGTTACGTACTCTCGTTTTACGTAAAGATGACATCAAAGTGTCTGATTCCTGCTGGATTACTCATCAGATCCAGTGGATGTTGAACTTCCTCTCCATCTGCTGTTCCTCGAGCTTCTGAATCTCTGTTACAATTATTTAACATTTTCTAAATTGATTTAATGTCCTCATCCACTCAAAAATGTCTTTTTTCTTCATTCAGATCACTGGAGGTAAACGGACAAACTACGTCACTGAAGAGTGAAAACGTTTCACCTTTTATAAACAACATATGACTTCCTTTAGGGGGCATCTGGATTTGAACCAGAGACCTCTTGATCTGCAGTCAAATGCTCTACCACTGAGCTATACCCCCACCTCCTCATAGGAGACAACAGAGTTTCCAGTTTGCTCCAGTTCCCATCATCCTGTCTGTCCTCCACAGAGCAGAGACCCTGTTCCTGACCTCAGCTTCATACCCCGTCCAGGTGGAAACCAACCAAACAGCAGCTGTCCGTCCAGAGCAGCGTCTCAAGTGTGATATGACGTATAATCTCCAGGATTTAGTCCACAGGGGACAGTGTTGAGTCCATTCACTGTTTGACTTATGAATCATAACTCAAACTTCATCCCCTTGTTCATGTGTTCATTTGATCAAACACTTGATTCACTTACAAGATAAACTGCAAACAAACAAACCTGCCTTCCCTCGTCTTTGTTACAGCGTCAAGTGCTTTGATTATTTTAGGTGACAAGAACACTTTTAATTTGGTAGGTGATGAAATATTGATTTTAAATTGACTAATGTGTCACATACATTTCCTCTTTTTAGCTCAGAGCTCAAAACAAATACTAATAAATAGCTCCTGCAGTTAGCATGCTAACATACTGAACATTATACCTGCTGAACATCAACATGTTAGCTTTGTCACTGTTAGCATGTTAGCATGTTGGCCTCATTCATTTAAACACAGCTGAGTCTAAGCAGAGCCTCTCAGAGTTTATATTCACATATATTAATGCTGTCCGTCTCTCAGGAAACATGAAGCTCTGCAGCTCTCAGCAGGAAGAGATGCCTCCACCTCTGACTGCTCAACTAAATCCACTGATGAAAGTTTTTCTTCTGGCTGCCTCCTTTTGCAAAATAGAAGCTCAAAGTAGTGTGATCCTGCTGGCTGCTTCTATCCTGACTGATGACCTGTTAGTATTTATTTATACATTTACTGACTGCAAAGTTATTTTACTGTTAGGATTCATCTGTGGAATGATTGCTTTAATTAAGTGATTAATAGTTCAGTCTGTGAAATGTCAGAGGTATTTTAGTTTACAGTAATATAAAACAGAGGAAAACAACACATGCTCACATTAGATGAGCTGGAACCAGAGAAACCAGTAATCCAGTAAAAACCACACAGAGTCGCTGCCCCCAGTGCCCCCAGCCGGCTGCCAGCTGGATATAGCATGGATCTGCACGGGCCCGGCCATGAACCAGTGGCTGCATCTTTAAATGACTTAAACAATAATGTAGTCTAATGTAATACTAATGTGGCCTCAAGTCGATACACTTCGAGCAGAGGTGAGGAGCCACAGAGGTCTAACCTCAATTCTTCCTAACTTCACACCCCAGAGTCATAAAAGGATTTATACTACTCGAGGTTCCATCACCAGAGTTGACAATTCCTCCTAAAGAGGACATGGATGTGAGTATCAAACTCCATGGTGATCCATCCAGTAGTTGTTGAGACATTTCACCAAGTTATTAGGATTCATCCTCTGGCAACCATGAATGTTTGTACCAAAGTTCAAGGCGATCCATCCCATAGTTGTAGAGATATTTCAGTCTGGATCAGACATTTGAGAATATGACAGTTTAATATCAGTATTACTGACTTCTGGGTTTATGAACAAAAGAGAGAAAGATGACATCCTGTAAGTATTTTAATTACTCACTAAATCATCTTTGGCATGATGTGGGCTTTGGGATATTTTTGAATTAAGGCGGGTATATTCTGCAAAATATGTGACAGTAGAGTCACAAATATTCAGTCTCAGTGCAGACTGAAACTAACATTGACAGTTGGAAACCCAGAATTATAATACTGTTACTGTTATTGGTGGTTTAAATAACAAAGATAGATTGATCATTCCAATGTGGAACACAGTCAAAATGCATCATTAAAATAAATTAAATAAAATAAATTTATTCTTACAATCTAAGTGGGAATTGCTTCAGTGTCTGTTTTGATACTACCACTAGAGGGTGCCAACATCAGACACACGGTGACTAATAAAAGGCTGACAGCTGCAGGATCTGTCACGTCAACGCACACGAAGCGTTCAGCAGGGACGCAGAGTGTTTGGTGAATCCATCAGCGAAGCCCTCTCCTTCCACCAGTGTGGGCCTCCTGTTGCACATGGGGCAGAGACTGTTGCGTTCCTGCGAGGCTCTCATCCAGATAATGAGGTTCCAGCGCTGGCCGGAGGAGATGGGCAGGGCGCCGTGCATGTGTTGGCCCCGGTGGAGGAGACCCTCCGTCACCCTGTGTTCAACCTCTGAGCACTCGGTCTCACTCAAAGGCACCTGCAGGGGAACAAAACTCATTTTTATTACATAATGTAAAATCAAAAAATATTTTAATTCTCCTCCAATACTATTAACAGCAGTGACAGTAGTAGCAGTAATGACAGTATTACAGCATATGATCACCTGTCTCATATCACCAAAGTAAAGGTTGCCCTCAGTGAAGTCGTTGCCCAGGGAAACATTGAGGGTGACCTCTGCGTTGTCATAGTGGTAGCTCAGGTCCACGTCTTCATTTATGTCATATTTGACCACAAAGGCCTTGTGGCTGTCCAGACAGCGCCCCCCACAGTCCGGGTAGAGCAGGGAGGTGAGCGGATGCAGGTACTGCTGGCGAAGAGGCGTGATGAAGCCCTCGTCAAAGCCCAGTTCATTCAGGAGGATCTGGACCGAGAGAGAAAATGAGACGTAGATCATGAATAAAATGATTTATAGATGATGCGGCCCTCATGTTTCATTCTCTGACCTTCTCATGATTATACATATTTCAGTCAGAGCTTTAACATTTTATAGCCTCCTAATTTAAGGTTTTTACTGAAGCTCGGCTTAAAATCACAGAACGCAATGAATGTTTTAAAGAATGCTGTGAAATAACCCCACATTCCCTGACTTTCCTGGAAAAATCATCAAAGTCCCTGCATGTACCTGCCTGGAATACACCTCTCATACTTCATGGACTTCCAGATACTTAATGACTGATGGGACCACAGCAAGCCAAACATTCAAATGCCACGGCACAATGAAGATGAAATCTGAATGACTGAGCAGTGATTAAATGCTGTTTTAAGGGTGTTTCAGCCAGTAGAAATGGAAACTTTACCCCGTAGTGGTTCATGGTGTTGGGTCTTCCTTTAGGGGCTGAAGACTGCTCAAAGTGCTCCAGCTCCTCCACCAGCTCCTTGCAGAAGCTCTTCTCAAACACAGGGAAGCGATACACCCTCGGAGCTTAAAGACGGTGCAATAAATCAAAGATGCAATGCATCATTTCAAGTAACTATGATGTCAATATAAACACACCAGATCCACGACTTCCGTCCTTGCACGATGAAATAATGCATGAAATTACCAACTAGACTCACAACTCAATTGTTTAAGCACATTTTCTGAAACACTTATAAATAATTGTACAGTTGACAGTATTCCAGCTTTGCAGCTCACCTGCTTCTTCCTTCAACAAGTCAAAGAGACCTTCTTCACTGGCGTCGCTGCTGCGACACAACTCAACAATCTGCTTGAACTTTGGAGCGAGGTCGGACTCCTGAGGAGAGTCAGAGAGCAGATCTGTCTCAGCGAGCTGTTACTCATACATTATTAATGAAAGCATTAGTGGTGGCTGCTGCAGTAAATACCTGCAGATGGTAGACATGAGGATGGAGCGGCTGGTACACGTCTTTTATAACAGCGGCTCTCTCTGCAGACGTCACCGCTAGACGCCTTCGCCTGTCCACTTCCTGGGAAATCTAAACAGAGCAGTTAGACACTTGATGCAGACCCTGTAAACTGAGGATGGTCTGCATAATGAAACTGAGTGAACAATGACGAGCCAAAGACTGTTACAGTATAACAGCATGTTTATGTTGTGAGTGCATTGAATCACAATGCATTATATTTACACTTATCTCCAAAAACCAAGCTTAAAAAACTAGATATGGACCCTCGAGGCATGTTTCAGACATGTAAATACTCCAACAAGGTTTTTCCACAAAAGAAGTTCAGCTGCCTCATTAGAAATTCTTTAAACTACATCGACCTCATTGAAAATGTATTAATACAGAAATATTTTTCATTTTAAAAGTTGGACACAAGATAACTCCTACTTCACGGAGAAGTCTGTTCTCAATATATGTTCACTGAAAGCTTCAAGTTCCCACATCAAACTTTTGTAAACGGCGTACTGGACTAGGATTGGCTCCAGACCAGCTGTGATGTCACAGATCATGCTCGTATAGGTACATGCTGTAAACTTTTAACTGTGAGAATATTATGTGTGCAGAAATGTATGTATGCATGTTTCAAATGTATGTGTGTGGGTGTCGTATCACTGGAATATTACTGGAATATTATTAGTATTATGAGCTTGATGTAGTTAAAGTATTGCAGTAAAAGTAGTGGTTTGGTCCCTCTGACTGATATATTATTATATATGACATCATTAGATTATTAATAGTGAAGCATCAGTGTTAGAGCAGCATGTTACTGTTGTAGCTGCTGGAGGTGGAGCTAGTTTACACTACTTTATATACAGTTAGCTAGTTTAGTCCAGTGGTTCCCAACCTAGGGGTGGGGCCCCTCCAAAGGGTCAGCAGATAAATCTGAGGGGTGGTGAGATGATTAATGGGAGAGGAAAGAAGAAAAAACAAAGTTCTGATACACAAATCTGTTTTCAGTTTTTGGACTTTTTCTCTAATCTTTGATTTTTGCTGAAATATTGGGTCATTTGAACATTTATTGAAATGAGAGCATGTGAGAAGTTTAGAGGGAAAAATCACTATTTGGTGGAGCTGTTAACAACTCATAGACATGTGAAATGTGACCCCGACTACACACTGCTTTTTGTAAGACGTCAAAAGACAAAAAGGTTGGAAACCACTGGTTTCATCTTTAACAATGTGTTGTATTTTAAAAGCTTGTTATATTATCCATTGTGTCAAATCTTCATCTGAAAAGTAACTAAAGCTGTTAAATAAATGTAGTGGAGTAGAAAGTACAATATTTCCCTCTGAAATGTAGAAAGTAGCATCACATGGAAATACTCAAGTACAGTACAAGAACCTCTAAACTCTGCTTAAGTGCAGTATTTGAGTAAATGTAACTAAATAAACTTTCCACCACTGTTTACACACACACACACACACACACACACACACACACACAGACTTTCTTGCCTTGTTGAGAACATCCTCAAACTGTCGGTCTGTCACGCAGCCGAGCTTCTCAAGAAGCTGAAACATGAAGAGTTTATTCAGGTCAGTAAAGCTCACAGGTCGCTCAGCAGAGTTGAAACACTACAAAACAAAACAAAGAGTGAAACTGACGGTGTGATAGTCCAGTCTGAACTGCTGCTCTGTTACGAAGCGAACATGGAGCTTGTAGTCCTCCAGGAAAATGTTGTCAGTTGTGAAACAGGTACAGAAATAAAACGGTGACTTTCCGTCCTCTTCGTTTTCCATTACTGCCCGCAGGAGGATGATTATATTTTAAATGAGACAGAAAAACAGAATTACGCCACTCAGACTGATGACTGACAAGCTAAACGGCTGCTTCTGTTAGCAGCCATAGCATGAACACTTCCGCCTCACTCTTTACAAAGTAAAAGCTTCATCTTTACGATTTCAAATAGGCTATGACTATTCTAAACAAATACAATTAAAAACATCAGTTGTGGAAAGTAATTAAGTACATTTATTCAGGTGCTGTACTTAAGTACAATTTTGAGGGACTTGTGCTTTCCATGTGATGCTATTTTATACTTCCACTCTACTACATGTCAGAGGGAAATATTGTACTGTACTTGAGTATTTCCATGTGATGCTACTTTCTACATTTCAGATGGAAATATTGTACTTTCTACTCCACTACATTTATTTGACAGCTTTAGTTACTTTTCAGATGCAGATTTGACACAATGGATAATATAACAAGCTTTTAAAATACAACACATTGTTAAAGATGAAACCAGTGGTTTCCAACCTTTTTGTCTTTTGACGTCTTACAAAAAGCAGTGTGTAGTCGGGGTCACATTTCACATGTCTATGAGTTGTTAACAGCTCCACCAAATAGTGATTTTTCCCTCTAAACTTCTCACATGCTTTCATTTCAATAAATTCAAGTTTGTCTTATATAATAATACTTTATTTGTGATTTCGACATTTTGTTTGTTTGAAAGACCAACACTGTTTCAACTATTTGACCCAACATCACTCGTAATGTTGGGCGAATTTGATACAATGGGTGGTGCCATGATTCATGACTTATTTTGAAAGGGCATACCGGAAGTCTGTGTATGCTATTGCGTCTTCCTTGACGCTAGCTAGAGTGACGTCATCACTGTACACTGCCCTCCAGTGGTCATACTGTGTAAGCACACTCCTCTGTTTTAAACAATGTGCCGTTAAGCTACTGATTTGTTTGTACAAATAACATAATTGACAGATGTGACACATTATTATTAATTAATAATTGTTGAGTCTATAAACATCAAAGCAGAAACAATAGCAAAGTAAAAAATCCAGTGAAAACTTTTGTTTAAGTCCTTATATACGCACTGTGACGACAAATATTCTGTCGACTTTCATGAATGTAGGTGGACAAAACTTCCCCAAATGTTGCATTTATTTCAGAGCTGTTGTGTTTCATTATGTGGTAGAATTATGACATCTATTATGACATTATATTATTCTTAGAGATGTAATACCAACACTGTGACCACTAGAAGACATTAAACATCAAACGTCGAAGGCAAACACGGTAGCATGCAAACCAACGTTCGGAGTAGAAGTTTCAAAACAGAGGTCCCATAGATCTACACAAATGACCTTTACATTTATTTAAAGGTGCAGTGTGTAAAATGTAGTGGCATCTAGCAGAACGGACTTGGCAGAAATGGAATATAATATTCATAAGTATGTTTTAATTAGTGTATAATCACCTGAAAATAAGAATTGTTGACATAGGGCATTATTTTTTTCCCCCACCCATATTCTGTGAAGACCCGCCCCGCTCTGCCTCTGATTGGCTCTGATCCTGATGTTCTTACCTTAACCATCTCACTTCTCATGCCTAAACTAACCAACCTAACGGCAATGAGTACTAGACAATCAGAGACTGAGGGAGGGTTTATTTATATCTCTATATGGTTTTAATCTGCATCCTCACGGCTAGATGCCACTAAATCTTACACAGTGTGGTGGAGGGCTGGTGTGGTAGGAGGTGTCATACGTTGGAAAGAGGGGGGCGCTAATGCAAAAACTTGGGTGTCAAGTCTAAGTGCAAATACAGAAGAAGAAGAAGGAGCAGACAGGCGCACGGTGTGCAGCTTCATTTTGTTGTGATTGTGTTGTTTGTGTCTCTGTCAGCTGTAGCAGCTGCTTTATGTTCACTGTCCGGTTGAACTGGTTGTTAAAACCTTGCGGAGATGTTAAGTGTGGAGTCGTTGCAAGTGGCGGAGGAGGAGGTGGTTGAATCCAGCACCAATAAACTCGGTGACATTTACACTTTTGTGACCAAAGGCTGCTTTCCTCAGACAATGCACCCTATAAGAAAGAAGAATCTCAAAAGATACGCCCGGAAGTTTATCATTGACGGTAAGACTTATTTTAAAACCTTTAATAAGCTACTGGAAACACGCTGAACATGCCTTTCTTTCCTCTAGCTAACCCTCTGTTGGCATCACGAACTTCCATTATAAAACCTGCCAATTTAAAACCAGCTTCCTCTCTTTTAGGACATAACGAGTCAATGATGAATCTGTAGGAGTCTAACTTAGTTCAGTATAACCAGCACTGTATATCAGCTACATTTCAACCTCTGACACTGTCTGATGGTGGCCAGTACGTTAAATCATGCTTTTGAAAGTGGATCATTGACAATATGTTATAAAAGTAAAGATTTTCTGTAAGTAATTGGTGTTTTGTAAATGGATAGTGATGCCAAATTGAAGCATGGAGCTAAAGTGTTTTCAGCAGGTCTGCAGTGATGTTTCATCAGCTGTCTGACAACATTAAATGTTTTCAGTGCAGTATGGTGTGATGTTCTCTCCTGAAGTATTCATCGATCTGTTGTGATCTTCTGTTTGGGAGAATGTAAGAACCTTGCTCATGTGAATCCATCTCTGCATTCAAGAGGGGAAGCTGTACTATGTGGGACCCAAGAAAGAAGAGAAGAGGGAGGTGGTGATCGATGCCGAGAGGAAGAGGCAGATCTTCCTTGACTGTCACTTCAATGACATCGGTCATCATTTGGGCCAAAAGAAGACGGTCCACAGGATCCAGAGCAAGTACTACTGGCTGGGTATCATCAAGGATGTAGTGGATTGGGTACAGACAGTTTTATGTTTAGAATATTCAGTTAACATCACTGAGACATAATGATAGAAAAATAATGTCTAACTGATGTTCTGATGAGTGTTTGCTGTTGTAGATAAAAGTGTGTGAGACCTGTCAGCACACCGAGAGGAATAAAAACCTGGCGAGGACTGTTCGGCCCATCAAAGTGGACGCACCGTGGGATATAGTCGGGATCGACATCATCGGTTTTTACTTCTTTTCATTTCAACAAATTGTATATTTTACTGCTTCACTGCTTTTTCCCCCAGTTTGAGACTTGTTGTGTGTTTTCTCTTCACCAGGGCCTTTCCCAGAGACGCAGCAAGGCAACACTAATGTTACAGTCCTCATTGATTACTACAGTAAATGGCCCGAAGCGTTTCCAGTGCAGAAGACAGATGCTCTCTCCATTGCCAGATGCATTTCCAAATGTGTATACAGGTAGAAACATTTCACAAGGGTTGAAGGAAGAGTTTGACCAAAATAACCTACTGATATATTTTAATGTTAGTTTTTGTCCTCATTACCATACCCCCCCAAACCAATTCTTTAATGTTTTTGATTTAATTCATGGTATGGTTGCCTCTAAATCATAAATAAGAGGCCACTATCGGTTGCTGGCATTTTAGTCTAACTCCGTGGTTCCCTGGTGGTCCTCGGGATCCCACGAGATGATTAAAAGGAATTAGAAAGAAAAATAAACTGTTATACTTTGCTTTAACTTCCTGATCCATGTGCCTCTTCAGGCTTCTAAAAACCATTCAAATAAAATAATCTAAATATTAGACAACTCTTTCCAAGAGTAAGGCCATAACCCATGATGGAGACATTTGTTCACTTTAACCACTGGTATTATAACATTGTTAACGTTGCACATTAGATTTTTTTTCTCATTCTGTTCTCCGTTCGATCAGGTTCGGTGCCCCTAAAACAGTCGTGTGCACGCAGAATGGTGACTTCTGTGATGAGGTGAGATGTGAGTCACAGAGTTAATGAAGTAAACAAACAGTTAATAGATGAGAGTCAGTTTTGTTAGTACTCATCCAGATGTTTTCCAGGTGACCAAGCTGCTGTGCGACAGGTGGAGCATCGTGCTGAAGGTTTCTCCTCTGGATCAACCTCAGCTCAACCCGCTACACGACTGCACCGGTCCTTTACTGAAGGAAGCCGTCGTGCAGATGGTAACGGAGAAGCAGGCCGAATGGGACGACTTTCTAGACCCTGTGCTGTTTCTGTTCAGAACATCCACCAACCCCACGACCAAGTTCACCCCCTACTCTCTCATGTTTAACAGGAAAGCTAATTTACCCAACGAGGTAAGAGGGCAGGAATAAGCCTTTTCTAACTGACTGGTTTGGTTTCTTCTTACTACATTTTTCTTTTCATCCAGACTACACTCAGCCTGCTGAATTATGACGATCAAGAGCAGGATATGTATTCCACCAAGGAGAAGGCCTCTACGTATGTGACCATAATGCAGGAGCAGCAGAACTCTGTTAAACAGCTGGTAATTCATATTATTTTTCCTTCCACAATGAAAACGGATGCTGCAGATCAAACCTTGTTTGTCAGATTGTCACCTTGATGAGAGGATTTTCACCTGGGATCATTTCTTTCTTAAAGGGATGAATAGTGTACAGATAAATGTAACCTGGTACCATCCAACTGTAACAAAATCTGCCTACCAATCAATGATGTCACCTTGAGGTTGCCAGGCAACCAGCGGACACTACTGGAAATTACTAGCTTCAGCTAAGAAACAGTCCCACTGATAAGCTCATGTAAACACAGAGCTAGCTGTTTTCTGCTTTTCCAGTCTTAATGCTAAGCTAAGCTAAGCAGCTGCTGGCTGTAGCTTTAAATGTTTAGAGTGGTATCAATCTTATCATCTAACTCACAGCGTCTCTCCAAAAATGTTGAAATACTACTTGAACTAATTCCTTTAAATTTGTTTTGCCTTCTTTAGTGCAGGATGAGGTCACCGCTGATGATGCAGGTTTCTACTTATACGGTATCTTAGTTGTTACTATAAAAAGAATTCTAATTTATGGGCAGGAAAACCAAAACAATCAACTCTGTTGTACTAAACAGCAGAGATGCCTTTTACATCACACACAGTTCTTTGATCCTTTGTTAATATATGAATATTGATCAGTAAATCTTTACTAAGTCTTAATACTTTGTGTTCATTGCTGATTGGTTGAGTGCATCATTTGGGAAATGACCTTATATGGAGTCCCATTTGGCTCATTCATGAGAGCACATGTTGCTGTGCATTTTTGTGTCCCTCATGTGTCCCCTTAATTGGTTGGTCAGCGTTGTGACACATGCTAGTTATTGGGGAGAAATGATTCAGCTCAGATGGATTTGTTTTGTTCTTTTTCTCTCCAGACGTCTGTTCATTTTGGTCTCTGAATGTGTGTGTGTGTGTCATTTCCAGGTGCTAGCCAATATGAATGCAGCCTACAAACAAGAGAAGAAAAAGAACGCCAAACGCAGGGCACATAACATGCCCTCCATGACCTTTAAAATCGCAGATCCCCTGTTTGGTGCGGGAGACTCTCCCTCCCCGAAAAAACTGAAAGAGAGTTTATATTTGTCTTTCCCTGTTGAGACGGTGCTGGCCACCGAGCAAAGCAGCTCAGAAGACATAAAGACTGAGTTAGAATATCACTTGGCCGAGTCTGACGTCCACTGAGGATTCAGAACCGTCTGAAATGAATTAAGTCGTCACGTCAGAGGAGCACTACCACATGTCGTCATGAGCTGCCCGCGGTCTCAGACAGAAGACAGAGATCCAGATGTTGGTGAAAGGAGTGTGATGATGATTAGTGCTGCCGTCGTCAGTCAGTTGAACACAATACAGGCTTGTCATCCAGACATCTGATGTTTCATTTGTAGATGAATCTCACGCTAAGAATCCTCTGGCCAAAGAAACTGCAGATGAATTGTTGTTGTTTTTTCACGATTTCTTCACCAAAAAGCACTGTTTCCCATGAAAATGATGTTAAGTTATTTGTGTCTACTTTGTCACACAATAGAGTTTTAATCTACAGTACTAATAAAGGTATTGTTTGATTTGTGTTGCCTTGCTGTATACTGTAGTCATTACAAGATGCTCCAGTTGTTATTCTCTACTAGTTTAGCCTTTATAGTATCTACTCATTTAAATATGTAGAATAACCTCAGTCTTCCTGTCGGCATTGCAAGAGTAAAAGACTGACTGAAGACTGAATGAGCTTATAAACTAAAATATGCAAATGATTTGTTAAATAAGTGGGTCAGAGCCATTTGCAATAATGGAGTAGAATTGCAACTTCAGGACAGGACTTTCATCAATAGAGTTCTTTTTTCTTTTGTCCACTGGGGGGCAGCAGATGGTTGTAAACAACATCAGACATATTAACACCTGAGAGGGTTGGCAACCTGTTCATATTAACTCCTGCAGACACAGAGTCACATAATAATAATAATTATTATTATTATTATTAAGGCCTGAGCTCCAAAACTCATGTGTTTCTTTCTTATTATTACCACTTAAACCCTAAACATGTTAAACTCACCAAATTTGGCACGCACATCCGGTCTGATGAAAATTTGATAAAATGTAAAAATTAACCCCCAAAGTGCCAAAATGTGCTCTCTAGCGCCACCCATGTATGTAAAACGGCCGCCATGGCCTGTAGGAATGTCGTAGAGAGATCAAACCAAAACTCAATTATTTGTCTCATCAAGACCTACAAATCATACACTGACACCCCTGACCCCCTAAATCCAACAGGAAGTCCACAGTAAGCCCATTAAAGTACGACTTTTCTCCAATTTTGGACCCCGAACAAACGGCTCTCTCCGAGGGTGTTAATGGTATCAGCTTCAAACTTTAATACATGACTTATGACACTGTGCTGAACAAAAGTTATTAAAAACTTTGTAATAACTCGAACAGTTAAGATTTTATAAGCCCTGAGAGTTGCAGTGCCACATCACCCTTACAATGTAAACCAATCTCTGGGTATGAACTTTGTATCAAACTGATGCTTCTGACGTCTGAACTGTAAGTCTGACCGCTTTCAAACCTGTATCAATGGATTCACCACAAAATTTCCTTCTATCAGATGTGATTTTTAATATAATATTTGACCAAAGTTATGGGATTTATGAGGATATTTCACAAGAAGAGAACTCGAAAATCTGCTCTCCAACTGAGAGGGAGAAGGAGGGGGGTGGGAGGGTCAGACCTGTCAGCCCGGGTCTGGAGACATCTACATGCTTGTGACAGAAGCCTTGAACAGTAAAGGACAGAAAACACATGTAAATTCAAGATTTGTGGCTCAAAGTCTTGTGACTCATAAAACTATGTGGAAGCAGTAAATGTTCAGAAAGATGTGTGTTCACTAACACTCTCCATTCAGATATATGACTATCAGTTACTTATTGTCTCTACACACCTGACAGTACACATGTCAATCAAACTTTCACCAGGTCATGTGGGTTAAAAGTCTGTACTTTCCTAAAAATAGACTTGATGAAAATTAGGAAATTAATTTCTTTTACACACAAACTCATCAAAAGTTTTCAATTTATTTATTGAAATTACAGTGAATGGACCCAAAATCTGCATAATTTTGATGACACAGTTGTGAGCGAGACAGACATGTCTCACCCTGCAGAAAACTCTCATCCTCACACCGTTGAGATTTGATGTTTCACCATGACAGAGGAAGTTTCTATAACTTTATTGTACATGCTCCAGTCTGCACCAAACCTTACCTGTTTGTAAAGTCAGACCTGTCAGTCCAGGTCTGGAGACGTCTACATGCCTGTAACAGAAGCGCTCGGACTGCTGTTCAACGCTGCCTGCAGCTTTAAGTCATTTAGAGTCGGGGTTCTGGCCATCCATCTATCCAATATTCACTCTGGTTAGTTCAATTCTGTTTTGGTCCTCAGCTGGTAATCTATCTACATTTGTGGATGTAGTTATGAGTTTACACTGACAAACTATCATTTTTACCTTTTTCTCATTAAAATAAGATTTTTTCCCTTACATTATGGAGGATAACTAACACATTGTTCAACATAAATGTGTGTTGTTGTTTTTTTGACCCTCATAGTTTGAACACATGAGAATATCTGGTGGGAGGGGCCACACACCGTTCACTTCCGCAACAGCTGTAGTGCGTCAGAGAGAGAGAGGGTAAAAATGAGAAGAGGTATCATTCTGCCTCCTTTGCAGCGCATTAAAACTGCCACTGTGTAGTAGTCTTAATGATTTAAAAAGTATGTTTGGCAATTTGAATCTAGTCAGGACTTCAAAGAGTCACAAGAGCTTGTTAATTCAACCAGGTACTTTCTAATATCACTGAATGAATGGATGCATATACAACCTGTTATATTATTTTCAGTGGCTCCTCGGCTGCCTGAGTAAAAGGCCCATGCACAGTATGTACAAAAGAACGCTCATATATTGGATAAAAAGCCTACAAGGTAGCATCACTGCGATATAATTACAAAGTACAACCTTTCAAACTCCTGCTTAACGTACAAAATTATCCACAATCTTGCTCCTCCCCCACTGATAGAGTTTGCCTATTATGTTCACATAACATTAGATAACATCAGATAACAGCAGATAACAGCAGATAACAGCAGGCAAACAAGAGCATTTACCAGAGGCAGCAGTGTAGTGCAGCACAGGTCCACACACAATACTCTACCCTCCAGTTTTAAATCACAATTGATATTATGGCTGAAACAGAACCAATCATGTGAACA
Organism: Thunnus albacares; assembly: GCF_914725855.1. NCBI lineage: Eukaryota > Metazoa > Chordata > Actinopteri > Scombriformes > Scombridae > Thunnus > Thunnus albacares. The sequence continues at coordinate 301,438 of NC_058107.1, forward strand.
TTTTGTATGATGTAATGCTTTAAATGGAAAGTGTCTTTAGCTTTTATGATACAATGTTTATTCTCTGTATGAATAATAACATTTGATGCTGGAAATATTTTGTGGATTTGCCTGCCCGGGGACTGCTGATGAAATTTAGCTATGTAGCTAACTCTGGCACAGTCAGAGTACATATATATATATATATATATATATATATATATATATATATATATAATATATGTATAAGAATGTGAAGAGGGTGATTACTTTCAGATCTGACTGGTCATGCACATGTGGGTAGTTGTGATCCTGCGGAGTGTGCATCCTCTCAGACATAGACGATCTTGGATACCGGGGTCCACCTGACGCTTCAGTCTGTTCACTATAATCAAGTTTACTGGCCTCAGTGTGAGAGGAGGACTCCGCCTCTGAGCCGGTGCAGTCTTCACGCTGCTGTGTGTTTTATTATGATCAGAGGAAACTGCAGGAAGCTGTTGAACGTGTCGCAGGATGGACATGAAGGGATTAAATATCATGGCAGCATTTGAAACCTGACGCAACACAGCTCACTTCCTGCTGAAAGCTAACAGCTAACTAAAGCTGGCTCAGACTGTGTGAGACTGATGTTGCAACATTACTGGACATTATTTACAGCGTAGTGACAGTTACATTCAGGTAGTTAGACAAGGACTTCCTCATATTTATTGCATGTAGCCACAGGCCGCAGGAGACCGGAAGTAGTTCCCTTCTAAATAAAAGTAAGTTAAGAAAAATCATTTGGAGTGACAGAAAATGCCCAAAAGATTTTCTTGAGCTACTGCGGTTCAGCTTTCTCATGTAAGGCCTGATGTAAGTGTTTACCAGATGTTTTGCATTTTAATTTAGCTGCTAACCACTTATAAGTGTATTTTGAAAAGCTGGTTATCATTATTATTATTATTATTATTATTATTATTATTTGGGATAGCTGAACATTGTTAGTACTTGTCATAACCCTGATAATCAGTATGGGCATCAAAGCAGGTGTGAGCTGCACTGTGTTATATGTCCTACTGGATGTTGTCCTCACCACTGTCCTATACACACATGGATCACACTTGAGCATATTCAAAGAGGATGCCCTACACTTCAACATCCTCCAGTCATCATTGGACCTCTGGGGGATCGTGCTGCTCCGGGCCTCCCTGCTGCTGGGTGCCTCCATAGGGGTGTCATGGAACAGAGAGGATGGCCCCCCCAGGGTCGCTAAACTCACCACCCTGATTCTCCTAATCTGCCTGAGCGTCATCACATACACCCTGGCCAAGCTGCTGATGCTGAGCGAGCTGGGGCCTCTGTCCCAGCAGCCCTGGCTCCTGAGCCTGATGTGCTGGACTTGTGTCTCCTCTCTGGGTGTCATGCTGCTCTGGAGGCTACTCGGGAAGGAGTCCATCTCGGTGAGCAGTCAAAGCGGCAGCAGGAGCGGTGAACGAGGACCTTCTGGGGACACCGAGAAGCTGGTGGAGACAGCTGGTGAGGAGGAGCGGGAGGTGGGGTGTGAGAGGAAGAATAAGAAAGAGGAAGGAACACGGGAGAAGGAGAAGACCAGCTCAGGAGCTACGCTGGGACGTCTGCTGAGCTACTGTAGAAAAGATGGCGGGCTGTTGTCTGTAGCTGTCCTCTTCCTCATCATCTCTGCTGTGTGTGAGTGTCCTTGATGTGGTGATACAGACCACTACTATCACTGTATTTGCACCAACCTTTGCTCAGGTAGCATGATCATTGTGTTACTCATATGAGATTACACAGTTTACCAAGTTACTGATGAAGAACAGAGGTCGTAAAATTTTAAAATGACCTTGTAACAGCTTATCAGCTAGCTTCAAATAGCGCTCTATAAAGTGTGGACTGAATGCCAAAAATGCCCCACCTTCAAATGACCTTCACTTTATTCAGTGTCTGAAGTTATCCTGAAAAGAAACTAAGTCTTATCATCCACCACTAGTTTTTGCCACAAATGATTCTGACCATGATATTTATGATAAAACAGTTTCTCCTAGAGTTGCTCCCTTTTGCCAAAGATACTTAAACAGTCCTAACATGATATCTTGGTCTCTCTTTGTACCTGCAGGTGAAGCCTTCATACCTCTCTACTACGGGAAGGCCATAGACGGCATCGTGGTTCACCAGAGCATGGAGCACTTTGCTAAACCTGTGATCACACTGTCAGTGCTGGCCTTAGCCAGGTGAGTATCTACACTTCCTCTGATGGTGGAGGAGGGTGGAGGTGCGTGTCATCACTGTGATCCAGTGTTTTTAAAATAAAACTGACTGACTGAAGAGAGACGCTGTAATTAGAGATCAGTGGAAGGAGACACCAGCATTTGTTTGTATGAAAGTGTTGCAGACTATGACTGTAATGTTCTTCTTCTTCTTCTTCTTCTTCTTCTTCTTCTTATTATTATTATTATTATTATTATTATTATTATTATTATTATTATTATTGGGAGAAATAAGTAAAAAGGAGGGTGATGATATTAGATGAAGCATACATACAGTATATGCAAAGCCTGCTTGGCTACAAGATAAACTAATGTAAACCAGATCCAGAATGCAGCGTCCAATAATAACTTGCATAATCTGATTTTAAGACTTTTATGTGTACAAAATAAACATGTTATTAAAAGTTATCTAACTTGAACACTTACAGACATTCCAATAAATTAAACAGCTGTTGATGAGATTTGATAAAGGTCTTAGACTGGAGCTGAAGCCAGAACATCAAACCAAACCTCTTTAAAGCTTCTGACAGCGTTTTTCTTCTCCTCAGCTCGATTGCAATGGGGGTTCGTGGAGGAGTCTTCACCCTAACGTTTGCCAGATTAAACGTTCGGCTCAGGAATCACCTCTTCAGAAACCTGATGAAACAGGAAATAGCCTTTTTCGATGAAAACCATACAGGTAATTAACGAATACTTTCATTTTTGATTAATCTGACATTTATATTCTTGATTATCGATTAAACGTTTTGTCTATTAAATGTCAGAAAATCATGGAAGATGCCCATCATAACGTCTTAGAGGCCAAGATACAAATGTGTTTTTGGTCCGATCAGGTTACTGTCATGTATGACACAGAAAAAAGAAGCTGCCAGCTACCTGCAAATGACTAACACAATTATTAGATTATCAAAATACTTATTCTCTGTCAATCAGCTCATTAGTTAATGGACTAATGGTTGCAGCTCTGCAGGTAAGATAGGAGCACTATCTATCTATCCATCCTGTCTGTATCGCCCTGCAGGTGACATCATCTCACGTCTGTCAGCGGACACCACGCAGGTGAGTGACCTCATCTCCCAGAATGTCAACGTCTTCCTGAGGAGCACCATCAAGGGCGCCGGCTTCTTCATCTTCATGTTTGGGATGTGCTGGAAGCTGACACTGGTGACCATCATGGGATTCCCTTTCATCGCCCTTGTCTCTAAACTTTATGGCGAGTACTACAAGGTAAAGTAGTCTTGTATAGTTTCTCTATGTGTTGCTTTTTTCATTTGTAGATAAAACTAAACTAACTTCTTTGTGTGTGTGGTTTTTTTTAAAAATTATTTCCAGAAACTGACCAAAGAGGTGCAAACAACCCTCGCAGAGGCCAATAAAGTTGCAGAAGAAACCATTTCAGCCATGAGGACAGTGCGAAGCTTTGCCAACGAGTGTGGGGAGGCTGACTCCTACTACGCTAAACTCTTAGTCATGTTCCAGCTCAACAAGAAACAAGCCTTGGCCTATGCCTGCTACATGTGGTCCAGTTGTGTAGGTATCAGCATCAGCCTCTTCAAATTAAGAGCTCCACATTTGTTTTTGTTTCATAAAATATCACTAATTCATTGTTTGTTACAGTGTGTGCATCAGTACATCAAAGTTTGTGTGTGTTCTTCAGATCTCAGAGCTTGCTCTAGAGGTGGCTATCCTCTACTATGGCGGTTACCTTGTGGTTACTGGTCAGATGAGTAGCGGTGCCTTGATATCTTTTTTCATATACATGCTCGAGCTGGGAGAATGTCTGGAGGTATTTCATCTGTTATCTCATCTGTTTTGTCTGTTCATCTATTTTGTGTGCATGAGAACATTTGCAAGATTTATCCCCGTTAACTGATCTCTCGTGTGATCCGTCGCACAGAGCATTGCATCAGTGTACACGGGCCTCATGCAGGGAGTGGGAGCTGCTGAGAAGGTTTTTGAGTACCTGGACAGGAAACCCAAACATCCAGCTGATGGCACGGAGGCTCCGGACTCATGCAACGGTCTGGTGGAATTTAAAGACGTCACGTTTGCCTACCCGACACGTCCTGAGACTGATATTCTCAAGGTTTGTCCTGAGGGCTCTGCCCGCCACACTGAGCTGATAAACCTTGTAGAACTCTGCACTGCTGAAATATGGGGCCTTGTTTCTTAAATTCTGTGCTACTATATAAGACTTAGCACTCTGCCAGGAATACATTTCTGTGGGAAAACAGGCAGCATTACAGTTTTGTATTTTGTGTCACTTGAACAGGATAATGGCCATATGTGATGATAATTATAAAAATAGTTAGCAGTTAAGTTTCTGTCAGTTGTTGCAGCTCTAAATCAAACGATGTGCAAATATCTCTGTTTAGTAACATAAATCCTAAACTATCAGTAGCCCCTCGGCCTCCAAACTCCTTCTTTTTTTGCTAAATATATGAACTTTTTATAGTGGGAGAAAAAAGAAAATAATTTCCAAACTTTCACTTATAATAAGTACAATAAGTGTTGGTGTGTTGCAGGGAGTGTCATTCACTCTGCGGCCTGGAGAGGTGACAGCGCTGGTGGGACCTTCAGGCAGTGGAAAGAGCTCCTGTGTGACTCTGCTGGAGAACTTCTACCTGCCTCAGCAAGGCCAAGTGCTGCTGGATGGAAAACCTGTTCACACCTTCCAACATGACTACCTCCACTCCAAGGTCAGGCTATGTCAGAGGTCAAAGGTTGGGACGGGGTATGACGGGGTATTTTATCATAGGTGCTGGCACAAACTGGCAGATTGTGTGACTATGGTCATGCTAGTAGATGAAGGAGGATGACATTGATCTTTAGACCAGTCAGAGGATATGTTCATCCTACGAGCGTTACGAGCAGGTCATCAGCGGCATCAGGAAGCAGAAGCCTGCAGCAGGTTATTTTGTTGTTCTGCTGTTGTTATTGCAGGTGTCTCTGGTGGGTCAGGAGCCGGTGCTGTTTGCCCGGACGATCGAGGAGAACATCAGCTACGGTCTGACTGACGTCCCCGTGGAAACCGTGCAGCACGCTGCCACCAAGGCCAACGCTCACGACTTCATCACCAGCCTCCCCAAAGGCTACGAGACCAGTAATTATTATACACCTTCATTTCTTTCTTTCATCATCTTTACATTACTGGAATTTATTTGATCTGTTTCATCATAAAATCTAATAATTTCATAATTTGATTATTCTTATTATTGTTATATAATCAGCCGATAACGTTTTAGGAATGAAACAGGTAAACTAGAACACCTGCTCAAGAGACTGTTGGCTGTTAAGAAAGGTTTGAGTTGTGTTTTTTCTTATACAACATGTACACTCGCTGGACTTGCCTAAATACTGAATATATATATATATATATATAATATATAATATTTAATATAATAATATAATATAATATATTAAATACTAGAATCTGATTGTAATTTATTGCCCTCAATAAATTAAGCAGCTTTGCTGCTTAATGGGATCTAGTCCCAAGTTACATCTGAATTATTGCATTTAGAGCTGCAATTATTAATTGATTAGTTGATTGAGAGCAAAGCTGGTTGCAGCTTCTTAAACATGAATATTGTCTGGTTGCTGGTAGTAAACAAGACAAAACAAGAGGTTGCACCTTTGGCTTTGAGGAACAGTGATTGACATTTGACATTTTTCATTATTTTCTTACATTTTATAGACAAAATAGATTAATTTGTTCTTAACAAATTAATCTAATGACAATAGTCGTTAGTTGCAGCCCTAATTGCATTATTTGAAAAGTGCTAAAATAAACGGTATCGGTAAAGGACACAACATGAAAAATTCATTGTCAGTTTTCAAAGTTCTTAACAGTCACATCCTACTTATTATAGTGTGTATGAATAAAATAATATAAAATGATATAAAATGTCTTTTATATCAGCCCAAAGCATGATGGGTAGGGCAGCCCGGGGGCTCGCCATATAATCACAACGCCCCTGATTGGAGTCCTTCTAAGAACCTTTGTTCCCCTCATACTGTCCACTATTCAAATAAAGAAACATGATGGGTAACATCAGTTCATCATATTGTTTTATAAAATAAAAATGCAGCCGAGGGTCATGTGACTTCACTAAGCTGAAGCCATGCAGTTGAATCATTGCACCTCGTTGTTCAGGTGTCGGAGAGAAGGGCACCCAGCTGTCAGGGGGGCAGAAACAAAGGGTGGCCATCGCCAGAGCTCTCATCCGCAACCCTCGTGTTCTTATCCTGGACGAGGCCACCAGTGCCCTGGATGCAGAGAGTGAACACATTGTAAGTCCAAATGACATCTGACATATACAAGAGGCCTTAAAAGCGTAATACAATCCTGTAATATCACCTTACATTAGTGAATGAGTGATCATTCTGTGAACTCATGTCTGCTGCAGGTTCAGCAGGCTTTGAACACCATCATACGGGAGCACACGGTGCTGGTGATCGCACATCGGCTGAGCACAGTGGAGAAGGCAGACAACATCATAGTGATCGACAGGGGCCAGGTGGCTGAACAGGGGTCCCACAGTCAGCTGATGGCCAGCGGGGGGCTCTACTACAAACTGGTGCAGAGGCAGGTCCTGGGCATCGAGACGGGGGCGGAGCTCCTCAACCCGTCCGAAAACCTTCACTGGAAGTCTGATGGAGGACGGCGGCGGAGCAGACAAAGCAGCGGCAGCAGCGAGTCAGAGTGCAGCGCTCGCTACTGAGATCCAACCAGAGAGTGGAAATGTGATTATTGGACTGCTGCATGTTTTTGAGGGTTGATAGCATTATTTTTCAATTCAAACCACCAAACCATAGCAGATATTTTGTGCAGATATCCAAAGTCTGAGAAGAATTACCTGTGTAGAGTAGAGAAGTCCAGGATTATAGTCAATCTGACCAAATTGTCAACCAGATTATCGTTACTAAATTATAAATATAGAGTCAAACCTATCAAAACATATCAGAGGGTTGGCATATCCATCTTCAGTAAAACTTGAATGAAGGGCCAGTATGAACACTAACTGACATATTAGCTTTAAGAAGAGGCACAATGTTGCCTCTGGTGTACTGTATACGATTGTGTTTGTTTGTTTATTTTTTTAATACCTCATCATCACACTACGGACACAATCTTATTTTATTAAAGTCTTCCTCAGGATTTAGTTTTGCTTTCATATTGATTTTATGGTGACAGGTTTGGAAATGCTTGATGTTCACTTATATTATTTGTAATTCCACATGTAAGCAGTGTGAACAAAGAATAGACAGGTGCCTTTGTCTGTGGAACTTGAATGCATTAATAGACATCTATGATTGTCTACAATGAGGATCAATCAGCAGCACTGTAAATGAAATATATACAAACAACACTGTAAAAAATGTACTGCATGTGGTCCTTTATGGATACTAATGTTGGATTAATGCCGTATGCTGCATTCACCGTCTCCTGGTAAAATCCTGCTTCACATTTTAGCTGATGAAAACATGGACACACTGGTGACTGTTAGGTGGGTTTATTCTGTAGTATCAGAATATTGTGACTTTCCTATTAATTTATCTTGTATTTTTACATATAATTTGGCTTCAAGTATGCTTATACTTCAAGCCAAAATTTGTGCGGGGTGAGACTTTATTTCCATAGTCAAATTCTTTGGTGACTCTTCAAAAATGTATTTACTCAGTGTCGTCCACACCTGAATGACTTAAACAATGAAGCCATACACATCTTGTCAGCAGAGTTCATGTAACTACAGGCACTCAAATTTATCTTTACTTGCTTGATAATGTAAAGACCTAAACTGAAATAAGCTGAAACTGGTGGCTTGTTAAAGATTTGGTATATTGGTCCTGACTTGCTCAAACATCTTGACTGATATGGTTCCAAATGACATTTGTGGATGTTTTTTGTTTTTTTTTGTAGCTTCACTTTCTAATGTTAAATCTAGTGAGAGGCTTCGCTGCATCTTCAGTATTCCTCAGTTGATGCTCATGTTGTGAGGTTCTTCTTTTTCATTGGTTTGTAGAGGCGCTTTGCATCCAAAATGTTGCGTTACCGCCTTCTACTGGATTGAAAATAAGACTCAGTTCTTCTTTTTAATCTAAATTATTATATATAAAATAAAATAAATAAAGTTCTTCCCAACCCCTCATCCCATTCTCTAACATAACTTCTCAGTTTAGGCTGTGAGAGGACCTGAAAGCCTCTCTCAGCAGCCCAGGCACGTCCTCCAGTAATTTCAGCAATATCCAAAAACTTTCTTGCTGCATCAGCAACTATCTCTACTCTCTCGAATTTCCTGTCTGCCTCAGCGGCACAGTGAATCACCATGGCCAGAAATGCTAAGAACATAATCTTATCCTTACAAAACCAATATTCATCATGCTTCCCACCTGATTTGTTCTCCTTTACTTCTTGAATCTTTCCGTTCCTGGCTGCTTCCTCATGGCTCAGCCTTCTCTTGGACCTGATCCTCATGACTTCCATCTCTTTCTTTCTCTTTGGACCATCTGCTTTCCAGTCTCATGCCTCCCCCGCACTGATTACGCTTGGGTTCTTTTTCACAGTTTCTTCTGCTGAACTTCTCAGCTCCACATTTACTGCATGATGTTATGAGACTTACCGGCAGCTGCGACATTTCCGACAGCACCTGAAGGCACCATCGGGCCTGTGTCCTGCCTTACTTCCTGTAGGGGAAGCTCAGTCAGCTGTCACCAACTGAGAGGCGAGAAGAGGGACAGAAACACACAACAAGAGCTAAAATGTCTAGTTTTTCCAACAAGTTCAGCGCTTACACGATGACCGAGCTCAACGAAGTCCTGGAGGACGACGAGAAACTCACACAAATGATACAAGAGATGGACGAGGTATGTCAAAGCCTTTTGTAGTGCAACGTTAGCTGACTGCTTTTTCTCGGTCACTGTTTTTTCCCCCCCCTCACTCCTTTGTTGTGTTTTCCAGCATAGGCTCCGTAGAGTGACGGAAATGGTTGCTTTCGGATCACGTTTAGGTTTTTGATAATAAATACGTGTTGTCATCGAAACTTGAAACAGTTCGAAACCCAGAACCGGGTGACGGATCGGTAACCTTGGGACGGAGCCGGGGCGAGCATTGTCTCAAGTTTGAACACGCGAAGATTCTCAGTTTGCGACATTGTTGCTTCACTAGACGCCTCCTGAAACAGCACAAGCTCGTTTAGTCAGTTAAATACTTGAACCAGGATACATTTTAACGGCCACACTGATGCTGAGTCATGTCAGAAAACACGGTAACTCAAGCAGTGGCCTAGCTTCACACTCTTATCAGGGCTCTGGTCGTCACGCCAAACTCCACTCACTATTCTGCCAATTTATGACTGACCGAGGAAACGATACTAAACACAATCATCAGCTCACTACAGCCATACGTAGTACTCACAACATCATAACTAAGGACTTCTGTGCTGTTTTGTGGAATAAAGATGTAATTGGAATTGACCAACTATAATTTGTGAAAATGTGTTAAATTACACTACATGAGACTATGTGTATGAGCCAGTAGGTAAGCCAACATTAATGGACACTTCTTAGTTTCTTCACAGGCCTTTGGCTCATCCGGACTTCGTGGCCTTGCTCCAGTTGCACAAGGAGTCAGCAATTTCTAATTACTGTGTACCTGCTTCGCACTGTATCATAAGCAGCTGATAAGCCTCAGTTTTTCCATTCAGGGAGAGATTACCATAGTCCCTAGAAAGGTTTATACCGCAGACAGAAATTTGGCATGTAACGGGGAAGTGCTAAGATTAGAAGTATTTTTATACCGATTATTCCCCATGCTGCTGCTCCTTCCAAAATAGTCAAGTTCAGTGTGGGCTTAAATTTAACACCCTAGTGTCCTCCTGCTGAATCAGCCCCATTTGATCCTCGGTGTTGGAAGTATTTTCCCACCGTGCTCACTTCCTTATTCTGCTGTCATGTGAAAACTCCTCAGGATACACTTCACACCTCCCTTTCTTACCCAGCACCACACTGTGGGCTCCGATCAGTAATTACAAACCTTTAACACACATTGTCAGGACACAGGAATTTTTCTTGTCTGTTGTCATGGCGCTTTGACTTTGGCAGTGTAAGCTAATTTTACGTAAGAGTGAGGACAGATTGCCTAAAATGTGACAAATGGCCTCTCTTCTCAGACATGAGAAGCTACTGTATGTCAGTTTCAGTGCAGCAGATCTATTTCAGTTTGCAAAAGCAGGAAGAGTACAGTAAAGGTATTGTAGTGATTTGTATGAATGTTGTGCTGTGAGCAAGCCTTTTGTGTTGTCAGTTCTTGTTTTTGATCCACACCCTGCCCGATTGTCTCCATGGTTACGTTTTCCACTTCCCATAGGTTACAGAGAGGGAGGGACTTGTTTACTGCAATGACGCTGCAGTTGTTGACTGAAGTTAGTCATAAGATAATAGGAAGGACATGAGAGAATCTGTCTGAAAACAAAGGCAGTGGGTGTCAGAAGGCTTCAGGTGAAGCACTGAGTGTTCAGCTGCACTGTATGAACACAAATCCTTTCCTCACATGTGGACACGTGCTCTGCTGTCGGCAATAATCCCGTCGTTGTACAAAATGCACCCTGACTTTGTTTAAATTTGGTGCATCTTGTTTTTTCTCATGAATTGACCTTAAATGTACCACTTTGTGTTCTGCTTTACACTGAGTGAGACTTGTAGGTAGCAGACTGTCTGTGGTTTGTGGTCTGACGACAGGCCTCGCTGTAATAATCCAAAACGGTATTTAAATTGTGGATTTTATCTTTTCATTTTTGATCAATTACCTCTCTGGTTTCCACTGATATGAATTGATTCTTTGGTGACCCAGTTTTAGAAGGTACCCACATGATGTTTCGGCTCATTTAAGTGCTGAACGCTCAGAAGCAAGTTCAAATAAAGCTGTGCAGCGCCACTTCGCCTTTGCACTCTTATCTTTCTGAGGCCTTAACTACCTCAGGAATGGGTTTTGCAGAGCTGGCACGCTGCACTTCAAGTTCACTTGTAATCATTTATAACTAGTGACTGGCACGTATATATCAAATGTCACCAACTGTTGCTCACCACACAGTTTTATCGGTGTTGCTCAAGGGCTGATTAATGGCTAGATTCAAACATTTGCATGCCTTTATGATGATTGAAATATTAACCTTCTTGAATATTATCTATTAACATTTCTAGTTCAGAGTCCTCAAGCCATTGTGGTGTTTTCAAACCTGCATAATTCAGTTTCGCACTTTTGTAACAACTCTCAGTTCCTGTGAGACGTTTGTTTGTGTGGTTGTGATTGTGGTGCACCAAAGAAAGGAAGAAGGAAATGCAGCTGCCATTTCAGAATTATTGAAGCAAATGTGCGACCAGTTTTAGAGGTTTTATCTTTTTGTAGCGACCTCTATCTTATTGTGTGTTATTACACTAGCTCTCAAATTCAGGTCCGTGGTCCATCCAGAGAAACTCTCAACCAGCGTTCACCCAGCGTTCACCCAGCGTTCACCCAGCGTTCACCCAGCGTTCACCCAGCGTTCACCCAGAAAACAATTGTGTGTTGGGTTTGACAGAACAAGCCTGCAGTTGCGGATGCTATTTAAAGGTCTGCATCTTCAGCGGGCCATGATGGATGAACGAAGCCTGGTCACCTCAGGATATGATGGTGTGAAGAGCAGTGGTGATAGATGTATTTAGTGTTGTTTTCAATGTTCAACCCAACCACCAAACAAGGCCTGCCTCAGTCACTCCAAGAAATGACTCCATAATCACCTACGCTAAAGTGTATATTTAGAGTTTCCTTACATGGTTTCATCTGTTCCCTGCTATATGTTGGTTGGACGTGTGAAATGAGTCATTTTGGAAGGAACAGGAGAGCTTCTCTATCTGATCATGCACTGTTCAGACACTTCAAACCTGCATTAAGTGATATTTGTGAGGTTTTGTTACAGCAACTTTACACAGCCTTTTACCTCTTTTTAAAACATTTTTTTCGATTATAGTTGGTTCTCCAGATGACACATAGACTGTACAGTTGAGTCTCCATTGTCTCATAACTTCCCCATGTAAAATCATAGATAGGTCAAGCTCACATAATCTGATTGTACCCTACCTGCTGCTGTGAAATGATAGACTGTTGAAGTAAACAAGTTGTCGGTGTACGTTGTAACAGTTGTAATAACGTTTAATCTCACGTCAGATTTGCAGCTACAATATCTCCTGCTCGCTAAAAAGAACTACAGAAGCCGCCGTCACTAAATAAACACCTGTACATGTGAATGCACCAGTACAGGTGTTACTTCTTCATGTAGGTGACAGTGAGCCCGTACGCACAATAGCAGGGCTCAGGTGCTGGCACACCTGAATGGAGCCATGATTCATGTAATTAGATACACCTGTTGTTTCCTGTTGCAACAAAATGACTGTTGTAACACAGCAGCCATTACAACTTGATAAGCCAGTAGTGTCTCAGGTGCTGCGTTTTTATATATATGTATATATATGTATGTATATATATATATGTGTGTGTGTGTGTGTGTGTATATATGTTATTTATATTTCAGTTATTTAGCCAGTTAGGTAAAAGGCCAGGCTGGTGGTGTAGCTCTGGGACGGCCATGTGGGTCGAGGCTGAATTATCACCACCATTCATTCATGGTTCCCAGAACCAGCTGATGACTCTGGTGATTCAGGCTTTTCCTTTAGTGATAGCACCATGTTGAAATATCTCAGTAACTATCTCATGGATCACTATGAAGGTGCTGCCATCTGCTCAAAATGATGAATTAGATTTCTGACCAAATGCCTTCAGAACTAATGACGTCCCATCAGCCTCAGCTGTACTTTGTGTTTTGTGATAATTAGCAAGTGTTATATATTAAAATAAGATGATAAACATGAGCATGTTAGCATTTAACTCAAAGCTACTTTACTTACAAGTACGACCTCTCAGCTGCTAGTTTGGCATCGACTGTGTCTGATGGTTTCCATGGTTTCAATATTATTTTATGTTTCAGTGTCATAAGGCATATCACTCTATTGAAACTAGATGATAAACAGTAGTGAGAAAAAGTAGTCTTTTCTTGTTTTAAGGAAAAGGTGCTGATCTTTCTAAATATATGAAGAAGACTGTGGGAGTTTAAGATTCATAGTTAGTATACGACACTACAACATGCTCCTCAAAAAACTATTTCTCTCACATGGTGAGATTTGTTAGAGTCCAGTTTGTCTCTGTCATGACGTCTGCGTTGAAGAAGTGCCAAGATAATTCCATCAAGACTTAATTGACTTTGTGTGTTTTGTTGTAGATGCAGGAGGTCCAGCAGAGCAAGGAGACCACGCTGGTAAACAACCGAACCCTGGCGGAGCAAAATCTGGCTCTGCAGCCCAGACTGGAGCACAAGAAGGAACAGCTCACCAAGCGTTACAACTGTCTTCAGGAGAGCTTTGAAGCCTATCAGCTTCGCAAGTCCACCCTAGGTACAGCCGGTATACTGCTGCTAATTCAAGAAAGACAAACATCTTTGATTGATTAGTTTATCTCAGTGTCTTTAATTTTGAAATATCCCATCAAAATGTCCCAGAGCACCAGGTGATGTCTTCACATTGCTTGTTTTGTCTGACCAAGAGTTCAAAACCTCAAGAAAGTCAATTTCCTACAATGTCAGAAAAGGAAAAGAGCAAATCTGTGCATCTGAGAAGCATCACGTTTAACAATCAAAATAGTTGCTGATTAATTATCTGCTATTTGACTGATTGACCAATCGTTTCAGCTCTACATCAAATGACCACTGTAATAAAACTGATGATGTCAAGATGCGGGTGATTGCAGTCATCTGCTTTTCATACTGTTGGTTATCATCAGGGAAGCTGAGATATTATGTAATGTTCTTTTCCCCACATTGTTTGTTCTTATTCTGCACACATGCTCAACAGACCTGTTTCACCAAAGCCCACAGTTGCCGTTGGAGGCAGTAACAGTCCTGTTGTCATGTTGCTGCAGGAGTCGCTGCAGCTGATCCACAGTTTGGATCTGAATTAGATCTTATGAGGGTTTACGGAGCTGATGTCCCTTACTGACAGACAGAGTGACAATACTTGTGAACTTGTTGATGCAGTGGTTTCCAACCATTCACTACTCTACTACGCTGATAAAAGTTTGACTAGACTCTGAAAGCTTTGTGCTACCTCGTATACAACACACATACAGGTCATCAAAGTCTTTGTAACATGTCAAATGTCTCTGTTTTTATTGCTTCATGGGCTGAATTTAAGTATTAAAACAGAATTACTGCTCTTGTTAAAGCAAAATGTGCTTTAAATCAGGGCCATGTAGCTGAAAATGTACCATGATAAAATGTTTCATTATTTTTAATAACCACAACCATTAATAATTTAACCACTTAATTCATCAAGGCACACAGGTAATAATATTCATCCACGCTGTTTCTGCTGTGACGTTACGTCGATGGTGCAACCAAACAACACACCTGCTGAATGACTGGCTGTTTGATTGGCTCCGTTAACAAGGGATATGATTGGCTGTTTGATTGGCTCCGTTAACGAGGGATATGATTGGCTGTTTGATTGGCTCTGTTAACGAGGGATATGATTGGCTGTTTGATTGGCTCTGTTAACGAGGGATATGATTGGCTGTTTGATTGGCTCTGTTAACGAGGGATATGATTGGCTGTTTATGAGACAACTGAACTCTGTGTATTCATTATGTGCTTTCATGGCGGTTTGCATTTAAAGCATTTAAGTGAAACTATGGAACAGTTTTCTTATTGATGAAGTGTTTATTGCCAGCCTACTTTAAATGACATATTAGTTGTAATGTGTGGACACATATTGTGATTGTTTCTAGATCTAGTTAGATGGAAGTGGTTTTCATTAAAGGCAGCACTCTAACAGTCCTCGTCCTTGTGTCATACAGGAGTCAATACACAGATCCAGCAGCACCATGGATTAGTTTGTTGTCAGCAAGAGATGGCTTTTGTCAAATGTAGGTTAGCCAGTGTACCCCCACCCTCCCGCCGTCCTAGTTATGGATTTGCTGTTGAGCAGCTGTGGAAGGACAGCGATGCCCAGAGCTGAGAGACACACAGCCATTTGACCCAGATGAAAGATTCAACTTACAGTACCTTGCTGTGTGTTCGTTTGCATACAGTTACACTACCAGCACCCTCCCTGCTGCGTCCTTTCTCCAGGAAATGGGTGGCCTCTGCTTTCCCCTCACTGTCCATGTGGCTCTGGAGGCCAAAATGGCAACTACACTGCCTCTGAGGACAACAACCCACAGTGGGCCATTGTGCTGCCGAGCAGGCTGGTGTAAAACAGAGACAGTGGGTGGGAGGGAGTGGTGGATGATGGGTCCAGCAGGCGGGGAAGTCGGGAGGGTGGGACAGGGAGAAAGGCAGCCCCTCAGATTCACAGCAGAGGTCGATGTGGACTCATTTACTAAATGGCTGTCTCATGATCTCCAGGCCCAGACTGTGTGTTGTGCACTCAGCAGGCTGTCCGCCGAGCCAGTGAATCACAGCTTTGTGTTGAGAAGTGCTGCTGATATGCCTGAGAGTCTGCCTTGTTATGGGAGAGAGAGCTAGACAGAAAGAAATGAGAGTTCACCCTGGAAAAAGGCTTTGTGTCAAGAATGAAGCCTCTGTCTTTGAAGGCTTTTCTTTTCAATTGAAACTCTGTCAGTAAAATTTGGCACCTCGACGTGAGGTTTTGGGATCTAGTGCCAACAATTCAGAGATAAAATGACCAAATTTCCAGTAAATTGGCCAATTTGACAGTTTGGCCTCGCCTCTCTTTACTTTCAGAATAAAATCACTTTCTTGGCTTTCGGTTTTTTCTTAGCCAACAAGTACTCGAATTTTACAAGCAGCTCCAGTTTCTCAAACATTGGATTTGCTGCTTGTCTTTGTCATATGTTACTTTATGAAATATCTTTTGATCTTGGAGAAAATTAGAATTAAGTAAAAGGAATTTAGAGACATCACATTGGCTTTGAGAAGCTGTGATGGATGTTTTTCACTACTCTTTGACATTTCATAGCCTGAACGATTAATCAATAATGAAAAGAATCATTAGTTACATCCCTGTTCTTATTTATTTCATATGAATGCTTTAGCTCTCATTGTTGCTTTCTTGTGCTTTAAGCAGAAGGTCTTGTTCTCATGCAGTCTGACATGTTAAACATCACTGAGCCAGTGTGACAAGCTCCTTAACAAACGGTTACAACGTTCTGGCATGCAGACGGTGATTCCAGCATTATGTGATTTCAGCATTCGAGCACTGACAAGTCAAACTGCTGAAGGTTTAGTGATATTTCATTCTCAGCCGAGGTAATAGTTTCCACTGAACAAAGCCTCTCCTGGTGTGTAGTCGTGGAGGCTGTTGACACGGTGTGTCAAACAGGCAGATGGATGGTTTATTGCTAACCTGCCTGAAAACGCCTCCTTCCTGTCACTGGTCTTATGATAAAGAAGAACTGATCATTTCATCAGAGCCTTATTATTGGAACTGCATGTTCTCTTTGTCCCCAATGAATGATTTCATTGCTTCAAGAATACTCCACTGATTTAGCATTACACTGCTATTTTCACAATGGATCACTAAAAAAGAAATCAAAGCAGTAAACTAGAAATATTGTATTTTCTTTTTCCTTGTCAAGAGATGGTGCCTACATTACCTATAAAGAACTAACGTTAGACTCCACTGCACAGATTCAGGTGTGTTATGCTAGTAGCGGCTAATGTAGCCTGGAGCTGCTAGCTTCAAGCAGAGATGAGGACTGATAACCTTAATTCTTTCTAACTCCACACCCTCAGATTTATTTCTTTTTCCAACTTGTAGTCTTGAGCCCTAACTGACGTTGCAAAGGAGACCAGATTTTGCAACACCTGTAAAAAGAGCAGGAGGTAGCTTGTCCTGAGCCTGTTCTCGTTCTTCTCTTTCTCTGGCCTTTCAAACCTTTCAACCCTTACTTAGAAATTCATAAGTGACAGTATGCAGCAGAGATGACCAACAGTGACACCCGAGAACTGAACTTTGTCCATATTTCAAGTAAAAGAGTGAAAAGACGGATTCACAATAGTTCAAGTGTGTCTTAAAACAACAGTCAGGAAACTTGTTTCTTGCTGTAATCATTCCTCCTGTTCACACTGACCATTAGAAGATCCCTTCATAATGACCTTACAATGGAAGTGATGCAAAAATGTATTCAAGTTTATCTGAAGCTAAACAGTCGTACAAATGAGTCAAATCAAGTAGATATCTTCCAACGTTACAGTCTTTTTAGTGCCAAAGTTCCTCTTTTTGTTACTATTCTTCCACCTGCAGCTCAACAGGGAAACACTGTCCGAGGAAACACAAAGATGCTAAAACGACTGTAAATGTGTCAGATATCCACTTGATATGACTAACTCAGACTGCTGAACTTTGGCTTCCATCACTTAGATTGAAAGTGTATTTTAATAGTGAGTATGAACAGGAGGAATGATTACAGCGAGGAAAACCTCTTTCACTGTTCACATGGACACCTGACTGTTGTTTACACACTTGGAAAAATTGTGAACCTATCGATGGAAGAGTTTATAGGATTTCAAATATGAAGTCATTTCTAATCTCCCCTGATATGATGGAGGTTCTTATTATTTTATACTGGCTCTTATAAATCATTGCAGTAAGGTACGAGAGAACCTTAGAAGCTTTCAGTGGAGTCATGGTGTTGCATCATATCCACATCAAGTTCTGAGGGCTTTTCCTCTGAGAATAACATGTAGGGGCTGAATTACAGTTTTGGTTTGAACATGGTGAAGAAGGAAGCCTAGAACAGCATATCAGGTTAGACCAGGTGTCCCTTATAAGTTAAGAGCCACTATATTGTCTAGGCTTGTTGGAATGTAGGTGACTAATGATGTGTTGCTGATTATATTTCCTGGGTGTGTGTGTGCGCGCGTGTGTGCCCGTGCATGTGCGTGTGTGTGTGCGTGCGTGTGTGTGCGTGCAATCCCAGCTCCAGTCGGTGTTGACTTTCAGTCCTTCTTGGGAACACAAACAAAACAAGCTCCCTCCTTAGAGACACCAAGTCAGTTTCAGTTGACACAACGGGGCTTTGCGAGTTCACAGCAAACAGAGAGAGGCGCTCTGGCTGTTGGGACGTGCCGGTCACAGGACCATGACTGGCACATTTCACATATCCTGCCTCAGCTTTGCATGACAGGCTCATTAAATCCTGTTGCTATCAATACATTCAGTTCAGCGTCAAAGCTGAGGGAATACTCTGGCTGTTTAATTCATTTAAGGAATGGGTCTGTGTTGCTTCAAGCGGTGTGTAGACAGTGCACAAGAACCTTGTGACTGTTGGAGAGATTGTGTAAAGGAGGTAATGAATTGTAGTATCGTGTCATTTTAGGTGTTCATGTTCACAGACAAAAGGGTCCTTGTCATAAAAACAGTGTGTTAAAGCTTTATCACAATGAAATCTTTGTAATAAAAAAAGCACATGTAACATCACAGTGTGTCTGAACAGATTTTCACATGTAAGTTATTACATTGGATTCCATCAGACAGTGTAGCATTCAGTGAGCATCAAGGATAATGTTTAGTGTGTGACTTTGCATGCTAACGCTACACTTATTTACATGTATGGTGGATGGGAAGGACTAGCTTTGCATCATGGACACCACATACTGCATACCCAGTTCTTCTGGATCTGCCTTCACTCAGTTCAGGCCCAGCAGTATAATAACATTAGTTTTGTTCTCATGTCTTGTTATTTTATAGACCACAAGTCCGGAAACACCTCCCTGGACATTTTGCTGGCCCTGCTGCAGGCAGAGGGAGCCAAAATAGAAGAGGAGACAGAGGTAAGCATTATACTGCTCTCTCCATGGATGACTTCATGTACTCCCTCAGTGGCACCAGTCAGTGATTCATATACCTGTCCTCCCTGTTGATGATGTCCTCTGCTACAGAGGCTCCATTGTT
This sequence comes from Thunnus albacares, assembly GCF_914725855.1. Taxonomy (NCBI): domain Eukaryota; kingdom Metazoa; phylum Chordata; class Actinopteri; order Scombriformes; family Scombridae; genus Thunnus; species Thunnus albacares. The sequence continues at coordinate 320,682 of NC_058107.1, forward strand.
TCAATCTGTTGGATAGCGTGGGGGCAGCAGGAACTCTGATCACTGTAACAGCTACCTGTCCTCTCAGTGTTTTTCAGCAATCAATCAAACCACTAAGTTGCTCACTCAGACATGACTTTGGGTAATGCTGCATTCACACTTGTTGCTAGGACACTACCTGCGTTTTAGTCTCTGGTTTCAACTTCCTGAATTCTGGTGTCACCAACAAAGACACTGATGGCAGGGACCTCATTTATCAAGCTTCAGTCGCCTCGTTTCTACAGGCAGAATTGGGTTTTATCAATTACACATGTACATTTTGAGCTGCTCTTTACCCCCTCTAGTGGTACTCAGGTGTCATCGCAAGTAAACCAACCCTACAATCAACCATGTAACTGAAAGATTGTAAACTACCACTCCTGAAGAGGTGCATTTCTGTTTTTACTTTGAAAACCATGTAATAATTTCTTTCAGAGTGAAACGATGCCTTCAATGCTTCTAGTTCATCTTGTTTCTCTGCATCACCGAGCACCTGTAGTTCTATATGAGATATATGTTATGGATCAATCTTTAATAACACTACCATTTATTTTAATGGACAACAATAGAATAGTCATTCAGTCGTAATTACTATTTTATAACAACACATGAAGTGTGGAACCAGTTGTAGAACACTGTAAAATACAACAACACCACAGAGACTGATGTCCATGAATCCTTGGCCCAGTGCATGCTGGAAAGCTAGCAGGAAATACCAGTATTTGGCATTCTGTATGTAAATGAGCCTGCACATGCACAAGCAGAGGGATGTAGAATAGGTGGTATTTGTCACTGTGCTTTGCATGAAGTTGTGTTTAAAAAGTACTGACTTTATTTTTCACATGGACAGTTCCTATATACACATTTAGGCTTCAGATCATGAATTAGACCACACGAGAGGACTGGGCTGTAAATTGTTCTTAAAATATAACTTCAGATAAACATCACAGTTGTGTAGTGCTTAAATGATTCTAGATATTCATTTGATCCCGTTATGACAGGTATTTGTTATTATGTTTCTCATAATTAGATGTGAAGCAGTTTATCTGAGTGACTGATGTTGTTTCTTTGTTATTTCCATCCTCATGACTCATGTTGGGTTTCAACTTGGTGTTGAATAAGATTCAGAAGATGTCTTTACTTGTCTCAACAGAATATGGCTGATTCCTTCCTGGATGGAGACATGACCCTGGATTCCTTCATTGATGCCTACCAGAGCAAGAGGAAGCTGGCTCATTTGAGACGGGTGAAGATCGAGAAGCTGCAGGAAATGGTGCTGAGGGGCCAGCGGCTCCCCCAGGCATCGGTCCCTACCTCCCGATCTCAGGATGTGTCGGCAGCGGCGAGATGCTCCTCCTCCCTCCTCTGCGAGGACAGCAGCGGCTCGTCCCCTGTCCCTCAGCCCAGGAGAAAACCTCCACCTCCTCCATCCCAGCCTGCCCCGGTTCTAAATCCAGCTCCAAGTGCTAACCCCCAGTCTCCCGTCTTCTACTCAGCAACGCCATATCCCCCGATTCCTCCCAGAACGGGCCAACAATTCCCCAACGTCCCCTCTGGCTACCCCAACCCCTTCTTATCTCAATACCCGCCTGCTTTGCCACAGAGGCCCCCACCTCGCATGGCCCCGCAGCCCGGCTTCATCATGCAGTAAATAAAAGAAGTTGCCACTCAGAGGACACAGTGTGTGTCATGGACTTTTCACCACTTGACCTCCTCTGAGAACTCTTTTCTATGTCGTCTGCCTTCTTGGAATATGACCAATCACAACAGGAGAAGGCAGAGCTGCACTGGCTGGACTGGTCACGTTCAGCTGAAACAGATCTCCAATAATCTCTGTGGATCCGTGCTCACCTCTCACTCCCATCAACGCAACCGACAAAAAAAAGACGCGACGAGATCGGCCTCGACTCCCGCTCCAGAGGGAGGGCCCGCCGTAGGCTGTAGTGAAACAAGCGTCAGTCTGCGGGTCACTGAGCTACTGGGACTTTTCATTTATCAGCACTTTCTGTCTCCAGGCGGTGCCCTCAGCTCTGCATGCCCATTAGTTTTCAGTCTCTCATCTCCCTGCAGACATGTTCCTTAAGGTGCTGCTTTTATGGAACACTAGAGCAAAAAGGGTTCAATTAGTCATCTTATTTTCCACCTGCAGCATACTAATATTAATGGTAATGTATATGCAAGCAAAGAGAGACCCTAATTACTGTGCAGTTTTATTGAAAATATCAGAATAGAATACATTCAGGCGAAACTGCATCTATGCTGTCTTTTTTTTTTTTTTTTTAATGAAAATTCGCAAGGTACATAGAAATATTTGACATCTTTTTATGGTAAAGTACTAATGGAGTTATGTTAATAATATCCAGGATAGACTGATTAACATGCATAAAGGGGGGCTTTTGGTTGGTGTCTGAAGAGGGTCCAGACCTGCCTAGTTCTTGATCCATCTCAGGGCAGAAGTCAAAAGGGAGTTGAAAGAGAGGATCAGTAGCTGAACTATTGTAATAAATGACTGGGCCTGTAGAGCCTTGCCTGAAATGAAGGATTTATGTATAGCCATACAGTACACTACTTCTGTGTGTTGTTTTTCTGTGGGTTCCTGTTGTGATGCTACACTCCTTTATGATGTCCATTGTCTTTAACAGCCTCAGTTGGGACTGGAAATGATGCCAAGAGTTCTTTGGATCTCATGTTTATGATTCTGTTCAGTTTTCTGTCACACTGAGCACCAAAGACTTCCCACATCACTCTGTGTTTTTTTAATGTAAGTGAAACTTTTAATGAGAGAATCTACCATTGTTCCCAACATATCTGTGTGTAGTGTTGAGCTAAAACACCCTTTTGTAAACATGCAAGCCAGATTTCTTCAAGAGGAACTTAACTTGCAAAGTCAACCCGGCTTTGGGAGGAGTTTTTTTCTGGTGTGATTGAAAATTCACTTTTTTCCTCCCGACTGCTGTCGCTGTGCACTGTTGAAGAGCCACGAGTGCCTACACTTGAAGTGACGTTGATCACGTCCTGCTGACTACTGTGTTTCTCTGTACTCAGCTTTTGGACTTGGCCTAACAGCTGTAGAGGTTAGAATCTCTCCCTCAACCCTTCAAAGGTAAACTGGTGTAGCATTTGGTCTTCTCCTCCTGCTAAAGGTTTGATGTTCTGACTGTCAGGTCTGTCGGCCTTCGCTTCCTCGCTGGTAGCAGAAGGCCAGAGAGACAAGAGACGCCCTCAGGCTGTGTGCCTACTGGTGCTTATGCTTCTCTTCCATTCTTCCTACGTTGTTTTGAGGTATGCCAAGGGTGATTTCAAAGATTTTTGCATGTGTTGTTGTTTCTGTTTTTTAAATTGGTGAAATAACAGGGCTCTGAAATATTAATATCTTATCTTTGGTGATCATACTTACCTTCAAGGCAGAGAGGTGGACCCCAGGATGGATCAGGCAGCAGGCAAAACTGCAGAAATATCAGAAGCTAAAGCATCAAGGTCTCAGTGAACCAGCATTTCTAACAACTAACAATGGATAATTCTTTGTGCATGGCCTTTGCTCTTTGTGTTCAGTCTGAAGATTCCTCTTTAATACTTTTTTTTTTTTTAGCTGATGAGCTGCTTTTTCTGTTTGAACTGATCCTCTGTATCCATGGTTTTATATGTGGTTGGTGATATTTTCAGTGTAATGTTGTAGGTATTTACTTATAATGAATGTTTAAGTGGAATTTAATGCTATTTTCAAGTTCAATAAATCTCAAATTTTTGTATCTATTTTTATTCAGTTTCTTTGTTATCACACATTTAACACTTCCACCCTCATGTCTCCAGAGACGCTGGTCTTTCTACTGAATAGTATGTTTCTGAAAATGAAACAAGACAGCCATCTAGTGTCCTGGCTTCATAACATTTTTTCAATAACTGGTGAAAAACCTGAAAATCCAGTTTGAGTGTCTTGTGTTGTGAAAAGATGTTGGCCAATCTCTCACAATGTAGGAAATAAGTTGTTGAATTAAATATATCTTAATAAACACATCTCTATTAGTATCCAATATTAACATTTCCAAATCACAGACATGCTAAACATTATAAATTATAACCTTTAGATGGAAAGTACTTGAGTCTCTACGTGTTAGTTTCTCTCCAGTGTGATTGCAAAGCAATAACATCTCAAACTCTTAAAGTTATATTTTAGATATTAATGGTGATGCAGGCGTTATGTCAGTTGCAGTCAAGTTGACTACTGGGATGTGATTTATTTTAAAGCAGATACATTTCGGTTGTTAAACAATGAGTGGAACAGTATACGGCTTTGAATGCACCCCATTAGTCCTTTATGTTGCATTCACGTCCTATCGAAAGGACGTAAAATTTTGTCCATTAACCCATTATGTGACTTCTGATGTCACCAGTAAATCCACTGAATTATAAATAGATTCATATTAAACGGCTGCATTTATTTTCCATCCAATTATCATCATGACTTTCTGGGCAAAGATGAAGACAGGTCAAAGGGCGCGACACCAACACTGGACCCTTGTTTTAGAGTGGGCGTGCCTTGTGGTGTGTGTGTGTGTGTGTGTGTGTGTGTGTGAGAGAGAGAGAGAGTGTGTGTGTGTGTGTGTGTGTGTGTGTGTGTGTGTGTGTGCTGGGCGTCTGCAAGCTTTGGGTAGATCCATTTGCAAAATATTGTTTCGATGCTTTCAGCTATGAATATTAAGTAAAACAGGTCAAATACCTACACCTTACCTTGTATGTCCATGTAGTCTAACTTTCAGATGAACTTTGCTGAGTTAAATATGAAACATGAACTGTTAAAAATACCGGTGTGTCATTTTTATTGTCATTCCAGTAAATTTAATAAATGTTGTTTGTTCACTTTTCTTTGAGCTTTGAGCTGCAGCAAAGAAACAGTCGCTGCTGTAGAAAAGATGTGCGTGTGCGTGCGTGCGTGCATGTGTGTGCGTGTGTGTGTGTGTGTGGTAGACCCACGTGTGAGTGACGTCACATCGGCTCCACCATGTTGTAGGAAACGCAGCGCTGCTCCTCTCCTCACTCACTGTCAGATTACAGTTTAATCCGAGGAGGAGGAGGAGGAGGAGGAGGAGGATACGCTGTCAGGACGCTGTGTGCATCTTGGAAGGACTCTCTGTGTTTATGCAGACTAAATGAACGCGACTTTACGAGCTGCGGTGCTTTTTCTCCACAACAACCGGCCTGCACACAGAAGATGAACCGTCAGTCTGCTGCTGTCTCTGCCTATCCGCCGACCTGCCAACACGCTAACATGTTAGCTGGCTAACTAGCTGAAAAAGAGTAACTAAATCGGATTAGCTGCAAACGGCAGCCTCCCTCTAGCTAATATCCAGGTTATTATGTGCTGTACTTGACAACTATTACGCAGCAAAGTCGCCTTTTATTTATTAGCATTGCATTTCTACATTTAGGTCAACATTATACTACTCTTTGCTGTTAATTATTCGCTAGCATTAATGTTGCAGCAAGCTAGCTAGTCAAAGCCTCAACAAGAGCAGAAGCTCATCCACCAGCTGACCTTTAGTGTTTGTTGGGAACATAAAACTGGTGCCTCCGACCCCAGCCGAGAGTCAGGACGGAGCTGACGGACACACGGATGCGCTAGCTGGGAAGAGAGCTGTACGAGATTTGAACCGAGAAATTAGCCTTCAGACAAAGCAGAGATGTCTGGAAAGGATAAAGACAAACAGGATAAACAGTCCACAACGGAGCGGCTGGTAAAAGGTGAGTGTTTTCTGCAATGTTACATGCAAACATTCCTCACATCACGTCTCTCAAGTCTGGTAGAAAACACATGAAGTGAAAACCACCTGTAGCTTTTGACATAACTGCGTCTAAACACCTCCCTTTAAAACTATGAAGTTAAATATATAGTTACTGTTATTATTGACTGGAACAGTGAACTGTTGGGGTAAAATTCACGGTTCAGTCTGTACCTGGGTTTGGGGGTCACGGCTCGGTACGATTCGTACCGCTGAAAAAAAGAAAGGTAGAAAATTATGTTTTGGTCCTTTCTTTGGAAAAATGTAAACATCCAGCAAGCGGGTAGTTCTGGGTCTGAAAAGTGAAGCCAATGCTGAAGTGACTTAAACCTGCGTTTTCTCTAACGGCCAGCAGGGGGCGACTCCACTGGTTGCAAAAAGAAATCCGATTGTATGGAAGTCTATGAGAAAATGACCCTACTGCTCACTGGATTTATTACCTCAGTTAACAGTTTCCTTATGAGTTTATGGTCTCGATCACTAGTTTCAAGTCTTCTTCAAAGCGGCATGATGTTCATTTTGTAAATTATGGTCCCATTTAGAGTAAAATAAATGATAAAGTAGGATATGCTTTAGGGCGTGGCTACCATGTGACTGACAAGCCACTGCCACAGCGATCACATTGGTTAGGTAACGTAACCATGTCGTAACCCCAGATTCAGAGTATAGCCGTAGCGTCGCTATTTCAACGTGTTTTTAGTTCACGAAGTTAACTGTAATATTTTGGTCACTTGAATAAGTCTTGTTCAGTGTTTGGTTGAACTAAAAGACCTTCTAAGGAGTTGGATGTTCAGTTTTATCTGCTAAGTACATTTTGTTTTAATGGTTTTAAGCCTGTTTTTCGCCAGTGAAAATTAGCATTAGTATTATCACTGTTCGGGTCAGCTCCACCCTCTCTTCCAAATATGGTCACTTCTGGCTCCAAAAATCCAAGATGGCGACGGTCAAAATGCCAAACTCGAGGCTTCAAAAAGGGAGTCCACAAACCAACGGGTGACGTCATGGTGGCTACGTACATTATTTTTTCACAGTCTATGACAACGGCTCATTGGTCATAAGTGTTGCTGAAACAGTTTATTCATGCTGCATGGAAAAAGAAAACAACAGTTTTGTTTCTTGTAAGGACACTTGCCAACAGCTGTTTTATGCTGATTTATGGTCTAACTGTTTTAAAGTGGCTCCACCTCCAGCAGCTACAACAGTAACGTGCATCAGAGGGACCAAACCACCACTTTTAGTTTCATACTTTTTACTACATTTTTCTCTCTCAGAACTGGTTCTTACGACGTGCTGTCTGATCATATATCCTGTACCGAATGATTGGTGATGAATACACATACCGTTACACCCCCAGTTAACTTACCATCCTATCTGTTAGGAAAAGAGGCTGAATGTTAGTTACAAAGTTGTAATTATCAACTATTGTGTGTATTCCACGGTAGTATAAACTATAGAGGCGTCTACAACATTCACTTTTGCCAGGAGATGCTCTCAGTTGTCTGTAGACGAGGGTGAATCAGGAAATGTTTCTTCTGTGATTGTTTGGGATAAAACTTCATAAAGGCATCATCTCTGTTGTTGTCCTCTGATATATATATATATATATATATATAATGTGCCACCACATGGCAGAAATCAAAGGTGAGTCCTATATCAGTGCCCAATCTCCTTGACATTTAGGATGGATGAAATCTTAATTGCAGAGGCCGTTGCACGCTCACAAACGGGAATACCCCATGTCTGCTCAGGTTACTAGCAGAGCTTGACAAGATGGATTCCTTCACACTGAGGTTGCCGTGACTCACTGGACAGACAGGACACCATTTGTCGTGTCTGCCCAAGACAGGACAGGCAGAGCCAAGTCTGAGGTAGCTCCCGAGAGAGAGGGAACCCAACCCCACCACTACTACTACTTAATGCCAACTCAGCCCACATCCCCGTCTGTCTACAAGGGCACTGGGAGAGTGTCCTGCCAGGGGACTGGAATGCTGAAGTGTGAGCCAGTAGGGAGAGGGTGAGTTAATTGTGGAAAGAATCTCCCCAGTGATGTTCCCAACATGGCCAGCCACATGGTGGAGAGAGAGAATAGGGACGTGATAGGGAAGAAGAGAGGAAGAAGAAATGTAGACGGGGATGAAGACAACTCTGCTTTAGGGTTGGTCTTGGATTTGAAAAGTACAACGTTATTATCAGCGTCAGCCGTGGTTCAGGTTGATCAGTGCTATCTTGTCTATAAAAGCTGTTGTTGGACCATCTTAGTGTCCATCTGTACGGTTCAAAAATGATGAAATTGGATTATTAATATCAGAATAGTTTCAATTTTAAAATGTGGGCTCCCCAAAGTCCATATCAGTGGTGTATGCTTCCAAGTAGCCCCAGTGGTGTTTCTGGTGTAACTGGTGGCTGTAAGAGGGCTTAACTGGTAGACTGCATAAGACTAATGCTGCTCTGGTTGTGTAAGTCAATAGTTAAGCTCATTCACAGCTGAGTATTGCAGTTGACCTGCTAGCTCAATAACTTTGTCACTTGATCTGATGTTTTCTGCTCAGGATATGTGTGAATAAACTGTAGACTAACAGGAGTTCAGTGGCTTGAAATGACCAAGATTCACGTCAAACTTGACACAAATTCCGCCGGATTGTCGCTGTGTGTTAAAACTCATCCTGTGTGTCTGAAATCAAATCAAAAAGAGGCCAGAGGGGAATATAAACTAGCACCACAACACATGATTGATTGACAGAGATGACAAATAAAGCCAAGGCTTGGCTATTTAGCCTGCGAGGATAATGGATTCACTGATAATTAGAGCAATCTGAAGTGGACTTCATGATTCATCCAGCCACAGTCTGCTCCATTCATCTCTGCCCAGGCGCATCTTTGTAATTCAATCCTCCTCCATCCTGTTGATTTTGAAACAATAGCCAACATATTCTAGACGCTGGCTCATATCACTGTCCAAAAACATTATCCTCAGCGGGGCAGGATGCTAGATAGTAGCGTCTTTGTTGTCATGCCAGACAGTGTGGGTGTTGATGCAGTGCAGCAGTGGCCCAACGCGTGTGTCATTCTGAAGAGTTCATCAAACATTAATGCTAATTAGACCAGGCTGTGTCTATTAAGAAGCCAGTCTCACAAAACATTTTTCTTCAGTGTGTTGGGAAAACGCTGCACTGTTGTTTTCTGTCAGTGCACGTTGTTTGAACTGAGTGATGCTGTTTGCTTCATGTATATCTGTGTTCATACAGGGAAACACACCTAGAATGTATTAATATTATTATTATTATTATCATTGTGGGGCTGTTGAGTGTGTAGGTGTGTTCAGTCCTTTGGCATTGAGACCAGCTGATATTGTCCAGTGTGGGTAATTCCTGCCAGCCTCCCGGCGAACGCTGTCGCCTGAGAAGTTTGACGGTCTGGTTATCTCATGCCTACCATGTATCCATCCTGTGTCGCCGTGTTTTCACAGAGCCTGCTTTGTTCCTTATTGGAGCGCTTCCCTCAGTGTGAAAAGGCTTTTAAGTAAACAGCCCCTGAATCTGGAAGCCCTTGCTAATAGAGGCTTTACCTAATCTGTTCTTAAGGCTGGCTATAGCTCTCTTCGTGGCCGTGCCTCGTAGGCCCGGGAGCACTTACTGTTTATTTATACCAAACTGGTCAATGCATGACAGCTTGTCCTCATCACAGGGCAGCCAAACTGGAACTGTGTTCCAGCTTTTCTACTGGCAGGCTAAATAGGCCAAACTCACATCACCTGCATCCAGTCAGAAACAGCAGAGTAACATTTACTTTATCTCACTAGCAGCAATACATCTAACAGCATGTATATTTTCTATAAAGCTATGAAAACATCAGTATACAGTCGGTGTTCCTCAAGTCCTGAGTGAGAAATGCATCTGGCCACCGCATCACTGATTAGCAAATGCACCCACACTAAAAACTCATTAAGGCTTCTTTCATATTGCACTTTGATTTGCTCTGTGTGGGTGTGACAACATCCTCAGAAAGCCTCTCTCCCTCCCTGTTTCTTGTTCACTGCCGCTGGCACCGCTTATCACACGAGTAGTGCTGATCTCCACTGATAAAGGTATTTATGTCCCATTCGATGTGCACTGACCTGTGGATGGCTTTGATGATATCAGGGCTCCAGAGTGTTTTCTCTGGTTTTAATGCTCACTTTCTTGGCTTTTTAAAGGCACTCATATTATTTTTGCTTTTTTCTGTATAGTGTATGAGCAGCCTTGCAGACAGTGTTGAAAAACCTACTTGACAAGCTTTTTCACCACACTTAATTGGTACCATAATGTACTCCACTTTGTGGTTTGCCTGGCCTGTTATGAAGCAGAGCAGCTGTGATCCCTTTTACCTCGCTGGTCGTGGATCACACTCTGCTATTGTTTTCAATAAGTGCAGCTTAGTCTGCAACTGTCTGCTGCCAATACTACAGTGATAATCTACGGATTAGACCACAAAATCTCTCAAGAATGAAACAAAAAAGATGTGAATAAATATCATTTGAAACCAAAAAATGACCTCAAAGACAAAACTTAGAATAAAACTATATTCTAGAAAGTTAGATTTGATGACAACATCCTCTTCTCTTCATCTTTCTTCTGGTTGGGATTTCACTTCTTTCAGTTTCTCAGTTTCAGTTCTGAAGGTTTTTGAGGGCTGCGTCCTCATTGGCTGTTTTTTTTTGGAGGGACAGCTCCATGGTCACAAATTATTTCCCCCCACCAACTCTTAGCTTATTATTAGTAAATAAAAATAAACATATAGATTTGTTGGCCGCTGAATCTACACAGGTCATGTTTTTGTGTGATTCTGCAGAGGACGCCTCGGTCTGAAGTTTCATTTCAACATTTATTAATACTTGCAGTTATATTACTTGGTATAAATCACTGCATTACTGTGCTGTTTAGGTGATATGATTGATGATGCTTTTGTAAGCTGCAGTCTCACCGCTCTGTATGACGGGGATAACGTCTGCGGTCTCAGTTGTGTTTTGATCATGAAGCTCTCAGGTCTCAGCTTCAAAAGCATTGACCTTTTTGTGATGACGGTAAAAGGATTGTGTAGGTGGTGTGGAGCAGATTACTGAGGGAGGGGGGGTCAGACGAGGTGTCTATCTTACACGTCTCGTTGCACGGCAGTATGATGTAGGTGTTCCAGTAACTTCATCCTGGCTGAGTCGACGCAAATGTCACCTCTCATGATGATAACTTAAGCAAATGCAGTCTGAGACGCAGTATATTCCTCCTGCTCCACATTTCTATCTACTTCTATGTTGCTTGTATAAAAATTGGCATCTTTTCTTGCAGCCGTGCATGTTGACATTTCCAGTTTGACCAGGCTGTTTGCAGGTCGAGATGCTACTTGAACCTCTAAATGCTAACACAAACTCTCTTTCAGAGTTATAAACGTCTCTAACCTGTTCATTCTAATAGTTGATGTGTTGATTTTTTTCCCAACAGCTGTGCCATACCCTCCACAACATAAGCTGACTATGAAAGAGCTATTTGAAGATGGCAAGCCTAATGCTGAGCTGCTCCGCAATCACCTCGTCAAGGAGGGCAGGGTGGAAGAGGAAGTGGCTCTAAGGATCATCAATGACGGGGCCAACATCCTCCGCCAAGAGAAGTGCATGCTGGAAGTGGAGGCGCCTATAACAGGTAGGTTGTCACATGTTCACCAAAAACCCGCAAGGGATGCTGGGATATTGTAGGCGGGTCTGCATTAACTGGAGGTCTTGGGTTCAAGTCTCTTCTAACATCGCTGAAGTGTCTTTGAGCAAAACACTGAATCACTAACAGTAACATAAACATCTGAAGTGTGCATGTACTGCACATCGTATAGTTGAATACTGACGTACTATACTTGTATTGATTAATACGATGGTTCACTAGAGAACCAGTTCACTTCTTCCATTACTACCCAGTTAAAAAGTGTAAAGACAGCATTAATAATAATAATAAAAAGTAAACAGTGCACCACCGTCGGCATTATTCCATTGCAGCAGCGTCTCTGTATGCCGGCAGCTGGTATAAACCCAGTTCTGTTCCAGATCCAAGAGCCTCGCAGGCTGTCAGAGTCCACATCTGCTCACTCTTAGCTGACCTCTGTATGACCTCAGATCCAATCAGCTCTGGCTTTTTCTCACGTATAGCAAACAGACTCAGCTCCTACAGTTTTGGTATTTTTCAGCTTCCCTCAACACATCAACAGTCATTTGGCTTTACAAACAGTCCTGTATGCATCCTAAGATGTGAGCAGTGGGTGTGTAGCTGTGTGGTGTAACAGAAGAGTCAATCTACTGAAAGAAGAAAAACTCAATATTAAACTGAAACGGACGTGATTGATGAACTGAAACAAGCACTTTCCTTCCACTCCTGCTTGTCAGTATAATTGATATTATTGCTTCTACTGCTATAATATTCCCAGTGAGGACGACACTGTTCATCAGGAACATCAGCAAACATCAGTAAAGAGGATATTTAATATCTATTGAAAAACACAGCACACAGTATTACTGTCTCTTATTTAAATATATCTCATATATATCTGTGCTGTCTATATTTAACCTTGTGTTAGAACATTTATTAAATGGATATATAGTTTTGGCTAGTTGATCTTGAATTAAACTCAATATACAGCTTTGAATCTTCAGGTCTGTTGAATGTGGAGGCTTATTTCTCTTAATAAATGATTAAATTAAGAGCAACAATATTATATATCCAGACTGAGTCACATGTTTAAAACAGAATGGGTATAAACCTTGTTATTTGGCAGTAACAGCTGTGTTTGTGTCTTCTGTCAGTGTGCGGTGATGTCCACGGGCAGTTCTTTGACCTGATGAAGCTGTTTGAAGTGGGGGGGTCGCCCAGCACCACGCGGTATCTCTTCCTCGGTGACTACGTAGATCGAGGATACTTCAGTATTGAGGTAAGTTGTTACTTTGTGTGAACTGTTTGGTGTTGAACAGTGTATTATTACAGCAGGGGATGGGTTTCTGTCCTCAGTCTCCAGGTTTCAACTAACCTCTCGTTGTGTTGTTGGCTTCTGATACTCTGCTGCATGTACATGAATGCTGTTGGTTGCAACTCTGATGAAAAGGAGTCGATGTAATGAAGACAAATGTAACCTTAACTGGATGGTTGTGTGTCACAAGACGGTGATGATGACGTTACAATACTTGAAATGTTAGCGGCGCTGCTTTGACAGAATGGCTTTTTGCTGTCTGAAATTCTATTTCAATGACGGCTCCAAAGGGCACAGTTTAAAAATAAGATGAGAGCTTTGGAACAGAGAGCCACAGTCTAGCTGAACAAAGTGGACTCCAGTGGATCCACTGGTGACCCAGTTTCATGGTTACAAAGGTACCAAAAGCTCTGAAAACACTCCTGCAGCATTATCCTCTCCTCTCCCGTCCATCTGTGTTTCTATATTCCAAACAATCAGACTTCCGCAATGTTTTGTGTACGTTAGTATTATTTTAATTGTCAAACATTAGTTTTAGCAAAACAAGAGATCAGCTTGTCAAAATGAAAAATCTAGTCTCTATAAGTTATTGAACTTTGATGACTTTGTCAGCATCATCACTGACAAGACGTTATCAGACAGATAACATGAGACAGTCACGGATCTAGACGAGTAAAAATGGAGTTCCATGTGGGAGGAGTGCGAATCCCAAGACTCACAGCGAGATACAGTATTAACAGCATATGACTCACCATCAGTATCATTCAGTTGTTCCTGTAATACATCAAAGCTCTCACTGTGAAGCTACAGGCTTCACTGTGATCAGGTACACTGGCATCAAGTCTTGTGAGAGAGAGAAATGTGTTCTCTTTTTCCTTCAGGTGTGACTGTTGCAACAGGCAGGTGTGTTTTATTGTCCACCTGTATTATTTTCACTAGTTTGTTATTTGAAGACATGTTTTGTAGGGATGATGTGGAGTTTTGACCAGCCTGAGGGGGTTTTTGATGGCCCAGCTTGGTACATTCAGGTGGGGACTGATAGACTGACTGTGTCCACTGAAGACCTCAAAACAGAACACTGGGATTGTTTCTCATTTATTGAAGTAGAAAAAATAAACGAGAAATGCTTTGACCTCTTCTCCACTTGAAGATAAGTTCAGCTTCTCTGGTCCCGTTTACACCTGCTATTAACATCCGTCTCAGGTGATCCCATCACAAGCGGACAGCTCTAAATACAGGTCGGATTGAGATCCGATCACTCAGACCACATTCGGAGGTGGTCATTCATTTAGCAGTGTAAACGCAATGCATCCTGGGCCACATTGAAGGACGCCTACTCAACTGACTTCCTCTATTTTCCGGCAGATTAGACACAGGAGCCTCCGTCCAAAGCTGGTCAACTGGTTTGATAACAGGATAAACACATCATTTTGTTTTTCATGTGAATTAAAAACGTAATTGTCCTCTGGTTTTTTCCTGTTTCTCTCTTCAAATCCACAATTAGAATAGAAATTAAACCATTGACTTTTCGCTTGTCTGTCTAAAAATATATTTCAGAAGCTAAACGTTGCTGGATAGTTTCCGCTGTCCTGTCAAGTTGATGACTACAGTTTTTAGTTTTGCTGCTAAACATAATGAGCTCAGTATTTATGAGGAGGACGCTGCTTTACTCCAAACAGTAAGAACCTGGACTGTGTGTAACAGCTGAAGAAGAACACAGAACATCAACTAACATTAGATCCTGTCGGCGTGTCAGAGATTTAAATAATCAATGAGGAGATCACTGCATATAACTCTCTCTCTCTCTCTCTTTCTCCACTCTGACGTGGAATATTTCTATATGAATATTTATCCTGTTATCAAACAAGTTGAACAGCTGTGGACGGAGCGGACCCCGGTCCGGTCCTCCCACCGGTTAATAACAGCAAATTTGGTCTTTGAAAACGGAAATGATGTCCGTGTTTATTTGCATATAGAGCGGGAAAGTGAGATCAGGACGCATGTGGAGACGCATGACGGGCGGGGGGCTATATTCAAAACACCCCCGTTGTTTTCACAACTTTGAACTCGCCCAAGCTGATGGAGCCTGCTGGGTCTGACTGTACTCAACGTTTACTCAACGTTTACTGAATCTGTGTTTCTCCATAATGACACAACGAGAACTCCCGCCAGGCCAAAAAAAATTTTTTTTTAATATTTGACAGCGTTTTGGAGTCTCTGAGCAGCGCTGTTCCGGTACGTGAGTCAACCTCTGCGTCGTTGCCTGGGAAACCACTGGTCGCGCGGCTCCGTTAAGGAGCATGTTTGCGTAGCGAGCGGGAAAGAGCGAGGGACAGAGAAATGACGGTGGATGCGTGCGGAGCAGAGGAAAAGGTTAGTAGTGAGTTGTCAATGCAGTACAGACTACAGTGTGTCAGTTAATAAATGCTAAAAAAGTCACGTCTGTTGTTTCTCTAAATGCTGGAAAAGTAAAGGAGGTTAGCTCCAAAGTTAGCAACAACGGGCTAGCATAACCTGAAGACGCTAAACAGAGAAATACAGAACAGAACCGACTACAGCCGGACTCCTCCACTCACTGCTGGTGAAGCACAGCTGTTGTGCATCTTGCTGTCAACACTGTCAGAAGTAACATGGAGGAACTCATACAGTACTGTATGTTTACATTATATGCAGTCATGTGACTATCCTAAAATAATGAAAAATAAGGCAGCCTGGAGGGACATATCATTTAACCTGTGAATATCCTGGTTGGGTCATTGGCTGGCCTGCTGTAATACTGCGTCTTAGAGCGTAAGCAGAAGTGTTGAGCAAGTTGTCTTGGTTGGTCAAAGCAGCGTTCACCTTTCACCTAGTGATGCCCAGTGCTACCGAGCAGTTCTCTTCTGTCTCTGTTTATGTACCAAGAACATCGAAGTAGGGCTGCAACTATTATTTTTATTAAAGGTTAACCGCTTGGTATATAAAATGTCAAAAAATTGTGAAAAATATCCATCACTTGGACATACAGTTTACTATCATATAAAACAGATAAAATGAGGAGTTTGACATTCTTAAACGATGAACTGATCATCAAAACAATATTTGTTTCAGCTTTACAAGGAAGAACAAGGTACATTCACACTGATGCTGGTCTGTTATGTTTTTCCTGGCAGACATAATGATGATTGTCAGGATGAAATGTGGGTCATTCTTCCTACATATCACATGAAGCAGCTTTGACAGCTTCAGATTCTTCGCTGTTTGCTCTCACTGGCAGGGCTGAAAATTCACTTCAGCAACACATAAGACAGATATAGGAAAATGGAAATCAGGATGTGGTTGCCTAGGTAACATAAAGAGTCACAGTAGCCTCTTGAGGTAGCGTATTACCTTTGAAGGCCAGCAATTTGCCAAAGTCTAAATTCAGTGCATGTGAGCAATCCATTTCATTCTTTAAGCTCTTCTTTATCTTCTTTGATCCAAAAGAGTGTTTCTATGAATGAACTCCTCCTAGTCCCCTGCACATGCGAGGGACAGGCTGCAGAGTGTGTGTGCATGTATCTACATGTGTGTGTGTGTGTGTGTGTGTGTGTGTGTGTGTGTGTGTGTGTGTGTCTGGGCTTGATGTGAAGGTAATCAGTGTTCACACAAAGCTTTGTGCCATTTCCTTTTGTCTACCTCTCCCACTCCGTGCTCAAACACAGAGTGGCGAGCTAAAAGAGAGCAGAGGGCTCTCATTAAAACCCATGTCAGCTTCCAGCCACTCCAAGCCGCGTCCCTTTCTCCGCCTCCAGCCCCCCTACATTTACCTCCACTTCATTGTTCACTGTTCCTCCCAACAATGGAAGTGAGAAAGACAAAGTCCTGGCTCCCCCACTCCTTTAAAAACAAAAAAAATAAATTATGTTAGTTACGTGCATACAAACCCGCCGGCTCTGGTTCCAGCGAGTTAATAGCAGGCTGTGGTTGGTGCGTGTTAAGAGAGGGCTGAGAGTGGCAAGTGGCAGCTATCGTGCAGCGCCTTGTCATCTGGATTGTAAATTATGGTCCGCTATTTATGAAGATGAAACAAGCACACCACAGTTACTTCACCTGTGAGCAGATTTCCATATGACTTCATTTAGTTTCATCATAATAATCACATGCCGACTGTCGCTGCAGTATGAAACACAACCGGCAGGTATGCCAACTAGTCTGGATACAAATAAAACAGATATTCAGTTTACTCTGATATTTGCATTTGAGAATCTGGAACCAGAACGAAAAATAGTTTCTGATTATTTTTCTGTCGATCAGTTAATCAAGTCAGTGGACTAATTGTTGAAGCGCTGCATGTAACCTCAATCAACTGTTGTTCTTCTGCAACAGTGTGCACAGTGCAGCCCTAAAATGACACGTACAGATACCAGAGAGTCTTGGTGGACCAATCAGTCCAGCAACATCTTTGTGAAAAGATGAATCAGTCTCATGCTCTTCGTTAGGTTTGCTGCTGGAATGTGTGTGTGGAGCAGGTTCATACAGCTTAACCACAACTCATAAGTCCATTTTTCCTCCATCTTCAAAGTTTTGACTTTGATTGGCTACATTCTGCCTTTTATACGCTGAGATAAAAGGTTGTGCATGTACATGTTGTGCATGACAAGACAAAAACATCCGCTCATCTCTGACTTTTCCTTCTCCTCCCCTCTTCCCTCATTCTCTCCCTCGCTGTCTGTCCTCCCAGTGTGTTCTCTACCTCTGGTCGCTCAAGATCAACCACCCCACCACACTCTTCCTCCTGCGAGGGAACCACGAGTGCCGGCACCTCACAGAGTACTTCACCTTCAAACAGGAATGTAAGTGCAGTGCTTCTCTCAGCTGTATGAAGGCCGGTCTAATGTGTGTGTATCAATCAGGTTTCCCATTTCAAACCAAGCTAGCATGTTACTCACAGTAGAAGTGCAGGGTTGCTCTGCAAGTCACTTTTGCAGGTTCATTGATTGTTCTGCTTTCACGTCAGAGTCTCAAATGAGGCATTAAAAACATGTAATTATGGGAAATATTGGTGATGCACATTGAGCTCTTGCAGGTAACTGTGAGGTGACTGACTGTGTCAGTGAGGTTAGGAAGTCCCGTCAGATGTTACAGTTCATCAGCATCACAGACTCTGCTTTCACCTTTTCATGTTGAAGACAATGAACTGCTGGAGCGAGCAGCCGGGCGTGCTGTAGCCATGCTTTTCACACACACACACACACACTCACACTCACTCACACACACACTCTCACACTCACACACACTCACACACTCACTCACTCACTCACTCTCACACACACACACACACACACACACACACACACACTCACTCACTCACTCACACACTCCTGTGTGTATTCGTGTGTGTGTGAGTGTGTCTGTGTGTGTGTGTGTGTGAGAAGCAGGTGTGCAGGCATTAGTATGCAAACTCAGAAACAAAGACACTTTGGCAGACAGCAAAGACAACCTTGCCAGCTGCAAATAGATTTCACTCACTACACCCCCCCACCCCCACCCCACACACACATACCACCTCATCTGCACACACACACACACACTGTACCATTACACACTGTACCAGCCTTTAGTGGTTTTCGATGGTGGCGGTTGACAGGGGCAGGGTGTCATATTTTTTATGTCATGAAAGCAGTCAGGAGTATGTGTGAACTAAATAGGCAGATAAAGTCATAGTGGTAGGAATAATAAATGATATTGGATCATATCGTCCCATGAATACGACTCGTCAGAATACGTGTGTTCACTAACAGACGTGTCACCTCACTCCAAACATTTTAATTAGAGTCCAAACTGTTGCATCAGTGATGTTACAGGCAAAGTGTTCACTCCTGTTTGATGGAGGTTTTCTTTTGTAATGTTTCACACAATAAACCTGAAGTTGCTGAGTCATGTTGATATTACATCACAAATGATATATCTTAAAATGACCATTTATATGAACTTCTAATAAACGGTTTATAACACACTATAGTGCAGTTGTAATCATATACATGTTTATTATTGTACAGTATTTATCAACAATTATAACTTCTCCCATGAAGACATTTTGTATGGTTACAACTATTTTATTGTATTATCAATCATTTTATCACACTTACATCTGCTTACATTACAGTATATTATAAACTGTATTTAACTGTTAATATAAAGCTCATAATGCTCAAAGTGTTACTGACTGTAGATATTATTTTGCTGTTGGTGACGTCTGGATCACAAACGTTGGGATGAAATCACTCAGTCAGCACGTTTTCACGCTGTGCTGACTTCCTCCCGCCCTAATCTGACCTTCGCTGCCGGCGACGCAGCCTAACCGCTGACCACGATCACCACTGAATCAGCACTTTCAACTGAAACTTATCAATCTGTGTATTTCTATTGTGAGGCAGTTGGTTTCAACACACTTTTCTACATCAAGATACATTCATTGATAGCAGCAGCACGACTGTTTCATCATGACATCACCACTGTTTCATCATGACATCACCACTGTTTCATCATGACATCACTACTGATTCATCATGACATCACCACTGTTTCATCATGACATCACCACTGTTTCATCATGACATCACCACCACTGTTTCATCGTGACATCACCACTGTTTCATCGTGACATCACGACTGATTCATCGTGACATCACCACTGTTTCATCGTGACATCACGACTGATTCATCGTGACATCACGACTGTTTCATCGAGACATCACGACTGTTTCATCGTGACATCACGACTGATTCATCGTGACATCACGACTCTTTCATCGTGACATCACGACTGTTTCATCATGACATCGACTGTTTCTTCCAGATTATTGTGAACTGAGTTCGTCTATTAGTGATGGCAGTGTGTATTTGTGTCCCCATGTGTGTCCTGCAGGTAAAATTAAATACTCTGAGCGGGTGTATGACTCGTGTATGGAGGCCTTTGACTGCCTGCCCCTCGCCGCGCTGCTCAACCAACAGTTCCTGTGTGTACACGGCGGACTCTCACCAGAAATCAACTGCCTAGACGACATAAGGAAAGTAAGTGATCGGCCGGTGGCACAGGAAGTTGCGCTAACATTTGGAAACAGTTTAATTCACTTTAAACTGTAGATTTTATTTATTTGTTTGTGTGTTGTGTGCTCAACAGTTAGACCGGTTTAAAGAGCCTCCAGCGTTCGGGCCTATGTGTGACCTGATCTGGGCGGATCCTGGTGAGGACTACGGCAGTGAAAAGACAACTGAACACTTCAACCATAACTCCGTCAGAGGCTGCTCCTACTTTTTCAGGTATTCATCACGCCTGCTTTACCTTCGTTTAACACTACAGGACTTTATTCTAATAGAAACTATTTATTTATTTATAATTCATTAATAGAAACAGTTTTTGTCAGAATGTGGACTGCTTCGTAGGTTAATGGATACAGCTAGTCACTGTTTTTGTAGGTCAAACATCTTATTGAGGTACTTTTTTTTTTAAAAAAAACCTCAAAACAGGTTGACAGATAAAAACAGCTGGTTCAAATAAGGTTAACACATTAAAAATAACTTTTTCAAAAATAGGTTAACAGATAAAAACAGCTTGTTCTGAATATGTGAAATGAAAATGGGATCAAAAATGGTCAACAGCACACCGAAATAGCATCTACAGCAGGTCGGCAGATACAAACTGCTCATTCAGAACAAGCATTTCAACATGGTGATGACATGTTTCTACTCCTCTCTTTATAAAAGTTGCACAGTATGTGGCAGAGACGACACTAACATTAATAAAAGTAAACCTGTGGAAAACAGACATGTTTTTTCTTTCTTCCTCCCTAGAATAAAGAATATATTTAATTATTGTGTTACTGTTGGCTAATTGATACCAGAACAAGTTAATATACTCTCTGGTTACCCTCTAGGGTTAGGGTTAGGGTCCGTGCTCTGGTCCGTGCTCTGGTCCGTGCTCCGGTCCGTGCACCGGTCCGTGCTCCGGTCCGTGCACCGGTCCGTGCACCGGTCCGTGCTCCGGTCCGTGCTCTGGAGTCACACTGCTGTCTGCAGCCCTCGTGCTCACACAGGAGTGGAGATAAAGGTTTCAAGTGGTGTCCCCTAATCTGCAGTCCAGACTCCACATTGGCGGCTGAAATTCTATTATCAGAACAATAACAGTAATTTAATTGACTGATATATTGGCCAATAATATACAAGTTCAACCCTGCTTGACTTTTATTTGTTGTCCTACACTGGTTTAAATGGTCTGGTGTTGATGGAATGAACTGGAGATGACCCACATGTTGTTTTTGGAGCATGAATAAGTGGAGTGGGGAAAGAAGGAGGGCTGGTAGCTGCATGTCGTTCAGCTGCTCTGCCCTCTCGCCTTCTTCTTCTGGAGAGGCAGAGAGCCCATAAATACCAGAGCATCTTTAAACCCCTCACTAAACATGCCAGAGGGCACGACATGCTGAAAATAAACACACAAATATTTCCACAAGTCAACAACAGTCAGTGAATCGGTGGCTACTCTCTTGTTAAAGGGTTGAAGTTGTAATAACAGGCCTGTCTGCTTCTCTTTCTCTGCAGTTACTCCGCAGTCTGTGACTTTTTGGTAAATAATAACTTGCTGTCAGTAATAAGAGCCCATGAAGCACAGGATGCAGGGTGAGTAGGCTCACTGTGTTCTGATCCATTTCCAGCATGTTATACTATTAGATGTGTCTAATGAGTCGTCTTCTTTGTGGCCTAACAGGTATCGGATGTACAGAAAAAGCCAGACGACAGGCTTCCCTTCATTAATCACAATCTTCTCAGCTCCAAATTACTTAGATGTCTACAACAACAAAGGTTTCTCTCTCTCTTCATCTTTGTTAGTTCTGATTTTCTGGCTCAGTATCGATGCTTTAACTTCATCCATCTCTTCTGCTCTGTGAATCCCAGCTGCTGTATTAAAATATGAGAACAATGTGATGAACATCCGACAGTTCAACTGCTCCCCCCACCCTTACTGGTTGCCCAACTTTATGGATGTCTTCACATGGTCTTTGCCTTTTGTTGGAGAGAAAGGTATGTTGTTATCGACTTTCTGGAGGCTGACCCAGAAACTCTGTTAAATCATGTAATAGGAGTGAATTTAGGGGCTTTCAGTCTGCAGCTACAGCTCAACACAGCTGCTAGAATAAAGATGAACACATTACACGAAACATTAAATGGTAAAATCATGTCTGTTTGTTTGCAGGTGTCTTTTTTACCACATTTGAAAAGTGTGCCAATGTGCACATCCGACACAGAAAACGATGTCAGCCAAACACTAATTCACATCATCAAGCAAAGTGTTTATTTGTTACTGTTGGTTTTGACGTTTGTGGGACTTTCCTCTGTTGGTTTTCTAGCTGCCCATCACACCTCAAGAAATAAGAGAGTTAATATCTGTAGATGACAGTAAGACCTGATGGAGGGATTCTGCTCTAGATTCAAATAAAAATCCAAAGAGAAGTCAGTCATTGTCACACAAAACTGTCACCAGACTAAACTGTCAGTTGTTCTCTCCTCCACAGTGACGGAGATGTTGGTGAACGTACTGAACATTTGCTCTGATGATGAGCTCATGTCAGAGGGAGACGACCTGTATGAAGGTAAGGTTGAAGCAGAGGATGTCAGCTGATGCTGTTGTCAGATAATCCCGTCAGTCTGGTGAACGTGGTGCATTTTGTCAGGTGAACAGTGATGGAAGGTTTTCAGGGAGAGTCTGAATGTACCATGGTGATCCAAATACTGGTTCACATTTGTGAAAATTTAAAGATTTTACATTTTGAATTGCAAATGAGTCCCGGCACTCACTGAATGACACAGAGAGCCGGGAGCTGTTTGTATTTCAGGTGATTTGGAGGCATCTGTAAGAGCTACATCACAGTTCTGTCTCACATGTCTGATGATGATGATGATGATGGAGTTCTGCTACGCTTTGAAACACACCATTAAACCCTCCATTTATCCCTCACATGCATCATCTCCTCTTTGTTTTCTTCCCACAGTTATCTTATATCACATCCAGCTGTAGTGACTACTGACAGTAGTGTTCTGCTTTCAGGTGGCACATCAGCGATGCGTAAGGAAGTCATCCGGAACAAGATCCGCGCTGTGGGGAAAATGGCCCGAGTCTTCTCAGTCCTCAGGTGTGATTGGCTCCGTCCTTAATGATTCCCCTGTCTCATCAGAAAACTCTGCTTCTTTACATGTATACGGGGTCACTCTGGGGCCAGGAGGAGTCAGATGAGTGCACAATGAAGTTGTGTTTGAAAATTGCCCTGCAAGTGTTAATGAGCTGGCACAAGATGAGTCACGATGCGCCGAGACTGTATAATGACATTAGACATGATTCCAGATTAATGCTGCTGCTGGTAGCAGGAAGTAGAGCAGCCTGTCTATGTGGGTCAGTGGCTTAAAAAAAAAAAAAATCCAAATGTTAATTTATAACATAAGTAGTCATAAATTCTTGACAGGATGAAAATCATCATGTATATTTTAAAATACATTTTAAAAACCAATTGTTCAGCCAGAGAAAAAAATATGAATATACAATAAAAATGCAGACGTGTACGTATAAAAGCATGCTGACACTTGAACCTGATCTGTAGAACGGACGGACTGGTCAACGAGCCGCTTTAAGAACCAGGTGGACTGGAGGCAGGTAGAGCTGACAGTCCGTCGCTCCGTGCAGCAGACGTCTAGTGATGACCGAACATATGAACGGCTTTGTAACCACCTGGTGTAACCACCGAGCTGCTTGTTGAAATGTCATCCAAGTGTGTCTGTGTGTTTTGTTTGTGGACCAGGGAGGAAAGTGAGAGCGTGTTAACACTCAAAGGCCTGACCCCAACTGGAACTCTTCCTGTGGGAGTGCTGTCAGGCGGGAAGCAGACCTTAGAGAACGGTAAGTGTGTTTTATCCTCAGTAACACTGTTCTGTGATTCTTCCTCGCTAGCTGCCATTTAGCAAGACCTGAAACCCCCTCAGGACATTCCTCACCCTGCGAGTATTTGTAGTGAGAAAAGAGGTGGTGTTACGTGATCTATTGCTCCTACGAGTACATCGATACAGAGAAGACGAGACACGAGGGAATCTTCTTTTTATAATGAAAGATACATGAATACAGATACAGTCTTTACATTAAACCATCCCCTTTTATGAAGTGATGGACATATGGAAACTGTTCTTCCTTCACTGGCAGAGGTGTTCAGGTGAATGGAACTATATTTTCTTACTCTTGCAAATAGCTCGCCAATCTCTATTAAACAGTGTTATTTCCCTTCCAGTGCACCTGTAGTAGTGTTTGATAGCAGAGGATTTTCATATCTTTGACAGTCCTTCAGTCAACGAGCAAATCCTCCTTTCATGACTCAGCGTTCTTCACAATGTTCATAACTGATGCAGAGAAAACTCCATTACAGAAGAAGTTTCATCACTGACCACATTCCAGTGTTTCCTGGTGCACTGATCCATCAACACTTCACCACCGTCCCACCACCTTGGTACAGGACAGAAGAGTTGATGAAGCAGCTTGATTAGATACCATTAAAGTAATTGCAACACTGCACATGTGACTTCTGCATTAACATAATATCACTAGCTCCATCAATCTGTATATCCTGGTGTCCAGTTCAGGAGACTGGTTTTCCTGCCCTGCCAGTCTCTTTGAAGGGTTCTAGATCAATGCCAGCACAGGAGGCAGCGGCTGGGCTTTGACTGGAGCCCCCCCCCCCTCTATGCTGGCCTGTCGGGGAGGTCTCCTATGAAAGTGGCCAGTACTGACCCTTTGATCTAAAGGTCAGCGCCTCGCCGCGCCCACCAGAGGACATGCCGGGAGTCCCGCTTCGCCATGCTGGAGGCTTACAGAAGTTGCAGAGGAATAGAAGGAGAAACCACATGTTGTGACCTTTAGGAGAATGTCATTGTCCATGTCCACTCCCTCAACCACAGCCACAGACAAAGGGAGGGCGACTGATTGTGTATTTTTGTCCATTCTTCTTAATTCTACTCTTTGTTTTTCCAACCCTGGCTGTAGTTTTTGAAGTTACTGTACAGTTGCTGACATTTTGGGCGTGCTGCTCACTGATCTTTGAATGCCGGCTCCCTCTGAGAGTATCACGAAATGAGAGGAAACGCCCGACCCATGTATCACATATAAAGTTGGAAGACCTACCCTGATGACATCATCAGGGTTATCTACCGTTCACCTCACGATCATCACGAGGAAAGATAAAATAACTGCCGCCTTGATGACAATCCTGTCTCTGAGTAGCAGTCAAACTCACAGATCTGTCGCTCTCTGGATTGTATTTCATGTTGATGAGTTCTCAAATGTCAAACATCTGATTTAGAGGAGAAATAATCGTGTAAAGTTCACCACTGAGTATTTTTTTTGTAAATATGTTTCTATCTATTGTGAGTTAATGAGCAGTGTGTGTGTGTTTATACGTCTGAATGAACATCTTTATGTACAGACGCATCGTCCCGCCTGCTCATGGTTGCACATCTCGGCCGGTCTTAGACTCTTAGTGCTCAGCCAAATCCCCCCTCAGCTCTCCACACCTAAGTCCTCGTGACCCTTTAACACCAGCAGCATCTTAAATCTCCAGCAGGCTCTCTCTAACCTTCCCGCCCACTCACTAACATGTTCTGATGATGTTTTTACAGCTGCTGTGAATTTTGCATAAATAATGACTGTACCATCTGTTTCCTCTGTTTATCACAACATGTGATGTGACTGTTGTATTTGCTGTCTCTTTATTGAACATAGCTACCATTGAGGCAGCTAAAGCACAAGGTACGCATGGCTGTGTGTTCTGTGTGTACTTCGCCCCACTCTTAAGATGTCTATTTATTTTCTTGGTTTTATTGTTTTGTAGTGTCCCCACTGTGTTAATATCACGGATTATTGTATTAGTCTTTATCACTTTATTGCTGGTTGCTCTTGCATTATCGGTGTCTGTTGTTTACGAGCTGGCAGTTAAGCAATAAAAGAAAAACAAATAAGATCTTAAAAGATAAACATGAAGCTTGTGTAAGAATAAAACGAGCACAAGATTTGCTGTAAATTGGTGAAATTTTACAAAATACAGTATAAAAATGTGTTTTAAACTAAATTAATTTCATCAGCTTGGTAGTGTACATCAGACAACGGGCTGGTTATGGTCTGATATATATCAGGTTCAGGACTTGGCTTGTCAGCTCCCGGCTGTGGTCACATGGGCTTTTCTTGCCAAGTGTGGCTCCCCACACAGAGAAAAGCCTGCTAAGACCTGGTTAAGTTAAGACCGGGGACATCCCTCGCTGGGATATTTTCAGAAGCTAATCCTGTTACACGGTTGGCTGTTGCTGCACTGTCGGCCCCTCCTGCTCGATACAAACACACTAAACTGAATCATTCAATTAAGATTCATTCATTTCATTAATGAATTCATTAAAACAGTGGTCCCCAACCTTTTTTGTCAAACGCACCCCCACATCAGATGAGCTCGAGTACCCTTCATAGATCCCACCTGGCATCTTCCACATTTATTCATGTTCAGGCCTCACAAATTGCTTTTGTCAATTTAGCATTAATGCTAATACCACTTGAGTCGCAAGAGCCTTGTATTAAATATTTTTATCTATGTCTCAACTGTTTATCCATTACTTTCAGCTGTTTAGCCATCACTTTAAGCTAATCATTTCAACTGCTTATCCGTTACCTTTAGCTAATTATTTTAGCTGTTTATGCCATTATTAATCCTACATATATATCCATATATTATTATCCAGACATTATAGTTTATCCAGTGCTTACAGCTAATTATTCAAACTAGTTAGCAATTATTTTTAGCTAAATATCTCATGTTTAATTTAACTAATTCAACTGTTTATCCATTACGTTAAGCTAATTATTTCAAATGTTTAATGATTACTTTTAGCTATTTTAACTGTTTGTTCATTACTTTTATATAATTATTTCAAATGTTTAATGATTACTTTTGACTAATTATTTTAAATGTTCACTCACCTTTAGCTCATTCTTTTAGATAACTGTTTCAGATGTTTCTCCGTTACAGTTTTATCTAAATATTTAAACTATCTGCTACTTTCAGCTAACTATATCAACGTCTCTGCTCACTTTCTAGCTAGTTTTCTATCGCTCTCAATCATAAATGCAGCTTTAAGGTGTTCTAACTGCACAGTCAGCGTAGCCAGTAGCTTCCTGGTTATTGGGACAGTAAATGTACTAAAGCATCACACCAATTTTAAATGATTTAATTATCTAAAAACTTTCTTTGATCAATTCATAATTTCTACTGTATGTACGCCTGGTTGGGAATCACTGATTTAAAGTTTGGCACAAGTGCTTCATTGTCCCAGATATGTGGTTGTGCAAGAGTAACCTTGAGGAAGCTGTTAGTGTTGCAGTAAATCCACCTATTAAACCTTCACCTCAGAGTCTTCATCTCCTGTTTAACCTGATAACTTAAATGACTCAACATGTCTGAACAAGTTTGCTTTTCATTTGCACACGTTTTCTGTCTGGTTTCCTCGGCTGTTTCGGGACGTTACCGTAAGTCTACAACAGTGTGAGGTGTTTTATTGTAGCAGTCATTGTTTACCTGTGCATGTGTTGTATTCACTGGTCGTCCGTACTGTGCTCGGCTAATACCGTGTTTTGTGCTTATTAAATAAAATTCCACAGTTTGATTGAGGCTCATGCAAAAGCTAAAGAACATAGTTTACAGCAACAGAAGGAGGGATGTTAGCTGAGTGTAATTTTCCCTTCTGTCCTTCAGCCATTCAAGGCTTCTCTCCCACGAGGAAGATTCGTAACTTCGAGGAGGCGCGCGGCCTGGACAGGATAAACGAGAGGATGCCGCCTCGCAAAGATGGCCAGCAGCCAGACGGCACCACGGTCAACACCAACACCCCCAACAAGAACGGCACTGATGGATAGGCAACAGAAACAGCACCCTGTCATCTTCACATAACCCACACTCCCCTGACTCATACCCCCCCCCCCCCCCCCCCCAACCTTTCTGTCTCTCTCTCTCTGCCTGTCCATCTTCTGCTCGCCCACAGTTGGGCGGGAAAGGAAGCGGACACATTGTTAGATAAAAACAAAAGGAGGCCACAGCGCTGGGAAAACACTTCCAGCTGCTGAAAAAAGACAAAATGTATGATGTGATTATCTGGGGAAAAATCATATCTTATTTATTAAAGGAATTATATTAGATATATTGTGTAATAGCAACAAATCATTGAATGAAGACATTTTGCAGTTGTTCAAATGTATACTGTACACTGAAGTCCTAACTTATACATGTCAAAGTTATTTTAAAAAAAAAAAAAGGAGAATTTTATAAATTTGAGTTGATACAAATAGATGAAGCCCTTGTTATCCAGGAGTTTTAGTCACTTTAAGTTTTTTTAAATTGTTGTTCTCCATGTGTTTGCTAAGGGAAAAACTGAAGTACAAATATCGTAGAAACGCCTCATTTGGATCTTGCGAGATATCAGGTGAGGTTCTACATACAGTGCAGTGTTTGCTTATATATGTGTGTCAGTTGAAAGATAAATTATATATATATATTGAAAGGTGAAAAAAGAATAAGGGAATTAAATTATATCAGACCAATGATTGCAAATTAATATTTTATACCTTAAGCAGAAATTTAATGAAGACTTTATAGTCTTATTTATAAATTTTCCACAAAACTTTGATGAACCCCAAAGATGCTCGATGGATATTTCTTCAGTATTTTGTTCACTTTCAGAGTAACAACTATAATAATTATAATAATAATAATAACTCTTCCTGTATTATAATTTGTGAGTGAAACGGTTAAAATGAAGGATTTATGCTTGGTGTGCAATGATAGTTGCTGTCATACCTGTCTGGTATGACTTGTGTTCACTTGATGGCAGCTAGGATGTTATTGCTCCGCTAAACCAAAAAAAAAAAGGGATATAGAATACAGCGTGTACTACGACCAGAACCATCAATACTCCCACATCCTGGTGGGAAGCACTGAAGTTGAGCTGACCTCTCTGGGGTTGTGCATGAAGATTACATCATGACAAACCAACCGACACAAAACTACGAAAGACAAACGTTCTCTCTGCGGTTATCCGTATGGACAAGAGAGGACATATTTCCTTACAAAGCAGAGGAACTGCTGGCTTTACTGTCCTCAAAACAGACTGATGTTCATCATTGCTTGGGAGTTTTTAGTATATTTAACAGAATTATGGCGGTTTTATTGTCAAACACTAAAAAAAAAACAAAACAAAAAAAAACAGGTGTGCTTTCGGGGCTTTACTTTGTTTCTTTACTAAAGCTGTATCAGTGTCTCCATCTACTGTTGGTTATACAGTATGCAGATGATGTTGAATTGTGATGTGATCAAATAAGGGAAACATTTAACATTCAGTTAAATGACAGAATGGACAAAGTCATTTCGTTCGGCAGGGATGATACTATAAAAGGTACCACCACAACACTAACAGCTGTTTATCAAGGCCTAACAGTACTGTAATCATCTCAACCATGGCTGACTCATATATACAGGATATTATTTTTACAACTCATGCTCATACCAGGATGGGGACCCTCCTCTTCCCAGGCACCTCCCAACCTTTTAAAACCTGCTTTTTCTAGAACAACTTAACTGGTGCTTTGACACACCCGACTGTAAATCTGTTGTCCTCTTGTCACGGA
This sequence comes from Thunnus albacares, assembly GCF_914725855.1. Taxonomy (NCBI): domain Eukaryota; kingdom Metazoa; phylum Chordata; class Actinopteri; order Scombriformes; family Scombridae; genus Thunnus; species Thunnus albacares. The sequence goes on from NC_058107.1 coordinate 350,163, forward strand.
GGAAAGGAGGGGGAAATAAGCTTTAAGATTTGCTATTCTCTTGTGAATTTGCTTTTTTTTTTTTTTTTTTTTTAAATTAAAAATGAGGTGTTTGTGCTCATGTGCCATGCCACCTTGGCCACACATGAAGATCTGAGTGTGTGTGTGTGTGTGGATGGTAAAAGGCGTCAAGCCGGGAGACTTTCAAACACACATGATTACAATTCAAATGTTATTAATATTAATCTTAATATCCCTAAAATTTCCCAAATATTGCTGTTTGCTGGTATGTTCAGTAGACTTCGGGAAAGCTTCCTAAATATTTTGGTTTACATTCATGACATGTTTTAAAATTTGTTTTAAAGGTGAGGCTTTATTGGGTGAGCCATACGGTATACTGACCTCCTGTTAGGTCTGATACATATCTCACAGAATGTAAAAAAATATTGTTCATCAAGAATCTTATAATATCTGTAAAAAACAAAAACAAAAAAAACAAAAAAACAACAAAAAACTGTACCGTACTTGTCATGCGAGGCCATGAAATCTTTTACGTAGATGTATCACTTGAAAGAAAAGAATAAAATTCAAATGCAGTGTTTTATTTGACTGGTCTTGGTTGTTGGTTCTTCTTATTTCACTTAAAGCAATTTCAGTTTTACAGTTACATGTTTTTCAGCTTTCCACAACTCTTCACCACCACCCAATCCCAAGAAAAAAACAATGCAGCTTCAAAATAAGATAAATGTCTTTGTTCCCAAATGCAGCAATAAGAGTTTGACAGTTTTTGCACACAATGTCTTTGTGCATTGTTCGTATAAAATATTTATTTCCCATCATTAATTTACATAAAAGATTTCTGTTTTAAACTTTATACATTATAGCAGTCATCAACCCTGTGTCCATCGTGGACAGTCTGGGACTCGAGGACAAACTGTTAAAGCTTAAGATATTCAGTCACTGGCCTTTAAACATGAAGATTAATACCACCAAGGTTATGGCCTCCTTCCAGACAAGACAAGAACATCTATACAGTAATAGTAATGCTGCAGCACATAAGCGTGTGGCTTTAGCCATACAACATAGAAAACATATCTTTGCTCAGTGCCTGGGCATTGCACCCACAAGAGGTTTTTTTTTTATTGTAGTATGTACATATTCACATAGTGATCCCCTTTGAGACAAGCAGCAATATGACAAGTGAGCATTGCAGAAATATATTTACATAAACCAAATTATTATTAATCATCAAAAAACCGCACAGTCGATGCTGTTTTTCAATACCTCATTGAATATCCTGTCTGTTGGTTAAATGTCAAGCAATGTGCTGATTGTACATTGAAACATTGGAACATAAAAGTGATAATGACATCTTATATCATGGAAATGATCTTGATCGTATTTGTGGATACTATCATTGTCTACATGTGTCTACCATACTGTATATAACCTCAACTGGTTTCCAGTGCACCTGCTTTTAATAAAGCATTTTTAAGAGTCTTTCTAGAGTCTGAGGACAGTCGACAGTGCTGCTGCTCGTACTTTCACAAGGTACCAAGAAACTAGAAAGAACTGTGATTTTTAATTTTAAAAAGTCTTAAAAACATTTAAGAACAAGAGTCTGCAACCATGCAAGCAGCTCTGTGAGGCTGATAGCCACAGTGGTGCTTTTAGCTAAATGCTAACGTCAGTATGCTAGCATACTCACAATGACAATGCTAATATGCTGATTTGTAAGAGTTTGGTCTTGAACCAAACTGACTGTGTACCAGATTTCATAGTAAACATTACAATAGTTGATACATTTCACTCAAAACCATAAATGTCAACTTGCGGGAGATACTAGATAAAGGTCGGCATCACCACATAATTAGGATTTTACAATGAGAAAATTAATAGAGGCATTGCTTGAGATTCAACAAAAAAATGTTCATATGTCAAAATCAAAAGTTTTGAGTAGAAGAGTTGTAATAGTCAATGGTTGTTTAATCTGGAGTCTTTCAATAGCTTATGGAGAGTATTATTATTAGTTTGCACTGTGATGCACCACAGCGATAGAAATTTTAGACCATAAGATTGAAGTTCATTAAAGCAAATGTGGATATTTGTTTTGGTTATATTAATATGTAAATGTTACTCCAGTCACTCAGTACTGTTGGACAAATAAATGCAGTCATGCAGTCATGTGCAATATTATGTAATAATATTATTCTGTATTTCTGCGACAAAATAAAAGATCAAGTATATAAAATTATATGGTTCACATTTAGGGCCATACCTGTGTCTCATTGCATCTCTAACCCTAAAGTATAAAAAAGTGCCTTAAAAACAAAAAGTTCATCCCTGTAATAACAAGCCCTCAGTGCATGCAAGTAACAATTAAAAGCCCAGTTTTGTCCTCGTGCAGTCTGCACATCACTGGTACAATCACACTTCAGACTGCACAGGAAACAGTTTAATAAAAACTGGGCTCTTCCTCTCTTCAGTCGCCAGCAGCTGCTCGTTGGGAGCAGCAGACAGATGTGAGTTTCCCAAAGTTTACCATTAGGTGGCACTGTGTCAGACATCAGACCTTTTGTGGAGGTACTGGCCTCAGAGCCTAGTGGACAAAAAAGATCCATTAATTCACAAACCATCAAGCTGCAATAATCAATATTCTAATATGAACAATGGATCAAATGACTGTATGTGATGTGAAAGAGGTTACATGTAGCAGAGGTCACTTGAACCTACAGATAATTATCACCCGACTGCAGTTCCCCTTTAGTTCTTTGGAGCTCTTTAGCGTTTTTTAGCTAATTGTGTGATCGCTGAAAGCAATCACACATTGTTCTTCTCAGTCTTTATTCTTATTCCGTCTTCTGTACGTTTTTTGCTGCGTTTCAACTGCTGCATACTTTGTGCTATAAAAACCATTCAACTGTCAATCTGTGCAACTCATTCAGCAGATGTGTGCTTGTATTTTTCTGAGATGTAACATGTTTCAGTGATTTTATATAATTTTTTAAAACATTAAAATTTATAATGGCAGTCTATGGGACGAACCGTCCAACCGACTTGGAACTTTTGTCACTTTGACACTCAACTGCTCGGATGTCCCCTATCCTACAGACGCCATTCAAACTTTAAAATGTTCACAAAACTTTGAATTTTCAAAGTTATCAGATTGTTTAGTGATATCTGTTGTAGTTTTTCAGCAATTTAAGCCCAAAGTCAGGGGTTTGGCAGACTTTGTCAGGTCTCACCAGACTGTCATGTGATCAGGCACAGTGTAGAGCACAGATATTTTTAGACCAGAAATGTTTTTCTAAATTGCTGTCACTCCCACAATTTTAACTCCTCAAGCACATATCTTGCCTCAGTATGTTGCCACAAGCCTCCTCTCTCTCAAAATGTAAATACATTTCACATAGGACTTATAGTTTTTGAAATCTGAACCTTAATTGATAGAGAGTCACTGTCATGTTCTCATTGACTGCAATACAGTCTGCAGGATGTGTGTCTTCTCTCACTGCAGTTTCTTAAACTTACAGATTCTCTCTTCCTTCAAACACTTTTTACACATATCATTCATTCTCATGTTAAACTAGTCCTGCTTTCACTAATGATGTACAAATCTCTGGGCTTCAAGCTCTAGTTTGAGATAAATACATTTTCCTCATCAAAATGGAGATTTTTTCCTCTCGTTACTGGGAATGTCTGTTGGCTCAGTGGTTTAGAACACTGTTCTTATGATCAGCTTCACCTTAGAGGACAAGGTTGTGTGTTTGATACCTGCTCACTGCAGTGCTCCTCATAATATTGCTCTCACGTACAAAGTTGCTTTACATCTCTATCATGTGTCATAAGTCAATACTTCTTTAGCTTACATTAGCATCATTACCTAAAATGTGGATTGATATGCTTGTTAAAGACATCTTTTCCTCTGCTGCACAGCATGTGTGAGTACTCCAGTGGTTTATGTTCATGTCACTTCTCAACTCCTTTTAGGTCCAAAGGTTGTGAGTTTGAGCCCCGCTTAGGGCAGAACTCAGTAGAGTTGAAGGATGAAGGACTCCACATGATGTCAATCTGCTTAATGAGCTGAGCTGAACTGCTTTTTTGTCAATTTCATGCAGTCGACAGACTAAACACCAAAATCTGGCCTGGTGATGCTGTGTGACATGTTAGCTTGGTCCATAGCATGTTTGTCTTGCAAACATGAGTATGTAGGTTCAATTCCACCCATTGCTGATTTTAATCTTGGTAGATTTTTCAATACTCTTCAGCTTCCAGTTATGCAATCTAAATACGCTTTCAGCAATCACATGCAATTTCTACAGAAATTGCATTTTCTAGTTGTTTTTGGTTTTATGGCCCAAAATCAACTGTTTTGGTTCAATGTCACTTGTTCCACTCTCAGTGTTGTTTCGGACAGCAGCAGGCAGCTGTTTTCTGATTTTTCAGATTTTTTTCTGACTAATCGTATGCTAGTATCCCAGCAAACTACAGACAGACAAAGTTAGTGAGTATCTGGTGAATATAGTGAAGCATTTAACAGATTAAGAGCCATATTGAATATTGGCTTTAGATTCATCAGGTGTCCAAAAACACAACTTCAAATGAACACTAATTTTGCTCTGCTGTCTGTCTGCTGGATGTGTAAAATAACTGTTTGCTGGTGGTGGTGAAAGAAGTATTCAGATCCTTAACTCAAGTAAAAGTACCAATGTAGCCATATAAAAATACTCCATTACAAGTAAAACTTCTGCATGAAAATCCTACTTATGTAAAAGTATGAGCAGCAAATTGTATTATTATATATGACATCATTAGATTATTAATAGTGAAGCATCAGTGTTAGAGCAGCATGTTACTGTTGTAGCTGCTGGAGGTGGAGCTAGTTTCAACTACTTTATATACAGTTAGCTAGTTTGATGTGAGAAGTTTAGAGGGAAAAATCACTATTTGGTGGAGCTGTTAACAACTCATAGACATGTGAAATGTGACCCCAACTACACACTGCTTTTTGTAAGACGTCAAAAGCCAAAAAGGTTGGAAACCACTGGTTTCATCTTTAACAATGTGTTGTATTTTAAAAGCTTGTTATTTTATAATATAAACTATATATATATAATATTTCCCTCTGAGATGTAGTGGAGTGGAAGTATAAAGTAGCATCACATGGAAATACTCAAGTAAAGTACAAGTACCTCAAAACTGTACTTAAGTACAGTACTTGAGTAAATGTACTTTAACACTCCAAAAGGCATTAATAGTGGTTATGAAGACATGGAGATGGGCATCATTGCAGTTTACATTTTCTTCTTGCGCTGTAATTTGTTCAGACTTTGTTTGCACTCCTAAACTACCACAATTGTAGTTTTTGTGGATGCACACTAAGATCTAAATTTTCAGGTATCCCAATGCTGGATCTGAACAGCATAGTTCTCACCAGATCAAACAGTTTATATCTAAGAAGTACGCAAGAATCACATCAAAGTTGTGGTATTTAAAACTGTCAGAAGCCTACAAACTGTGTGTAATGTGGCAGGTTAACACTTCAGTTACCTGACGAGCAGCTATGTAGTTCTGGCTCGGGGGTTTTGGTCTGTTCCCTGCCGGAGGTGGTGGAGGTGGGGCTCCTTTGGGTTTTGGCCTTCGAACCTAAAATTATAATTAATTTTATCAGTGATAATTGAATTGTAAGATGATATATCCCAACTCATAATACAATACATTCCAACTCATTACCTGTGTCACTGGCATGGGTTGGCTGGGAACTGGAGCTTTGTCAAGGCGGTAAGCAGAGTTTTCTGCTGCTGGCTGATTCCTTTGAGTGTGTGCACTGTTATAGAAATAGAGGAATGATGAGTGTTCAGTAACATCGCCAGACCATGACCTGCAAGAGGGATGATGCTTATTTACTTACGTTGGCAACTTGGGACTCTGTCGTTTTTTCCAAAAGCACCCCAAAACACCAGCAATGACACCCAGAAGCACCAGCACTGTCATTGCGATGGCAGCAGCCGCTCCTGCAGAAATAGTTTAAATATCAGTTTCATCTGCACCTTAATAATACAGTGATTCAAATTCCATATTAGGTATGCTGAAGGTACATATTTATTATACTGTGCTTGCTAATGCATGACTGTAAGTACCAGGAGAAAGAGAACTGAAAGCTTCATCCTGTGAATCGCAGGAAGGAGGAATCCAACCAGGCTCACACTGACACTCACTTTTGTGATTGCAGACCTGAAGAACACAAAGGACATTGTTTTTTTTTCAAAATTATAATATTTCAATATTTTTAGGGACCGAGCCCAAAAGACAGAGGACTACTGTAAAACAGAAGTCCCTGCCTAAGGGCGAGGACCCTATTGTTTTTCGTGTGTTTGTTTGTTGTTTGTTTCTTTATTATTACGCCACTTAAACCCTAAATTTGACCCCCTAAACATGCTCAAAAACTCACCAAATTTGGCACGCACATCAGGTCTGGTGAAAAATTTGATCAAATGTAAAAATTAATCCCCAAAGTGCCAAAATGTGCTCTATAGCGCCACCTATGTAACTAATATGGCCGCCATGGCCCGTAGGAATGTCGTAGAGAGATCAAACCAAAACTCAATTATTCGTCATATCAAGACGTACAAATCGTATGCTGACACCCCTGACCTAAATCTAACAGGAAATCCGCAATTAGCCTTTCAAAATAACTTTGCCCCAATTTTGGCCCCCAAACAAACGCTATCTCCTCCGAGCGCTTTAATGGTATCAGCTTCAAACTTTATTACATGACTTATGACACTGTGCTGAAAAAAAGTTGTTAAAAACTTTGTAATAACTCAAAAGGTTTGGGTTTTATAAGCCCTCAGTTGCAGTGCTACATCACCCTTACAATGTAAACCAATGGGGAGGCATGAACTTTGTGTCAAACAGAGGCTTCTGATGTCTCAACTATAAGTCTGACCACTTTCAAACCTGTATCAATGGATTCGCCATGAAATTTCCTACTAAAATATGATTTATAATGTTAGATTTGGCCAAAGTCATGGGATTTATGAGGAGATTTCACCAGAAGCGTACTCTAAAATCCTCCTCTCCAACTGCTCCTGGTGATGTCACTCCCTCAGTGCTGTGAAACATTCCGCAATACACACTCATTATAAAATCACAGGAGGAGCAAGAAAAGACTTTAAAAGTCAAACTCTAATATCTCAGAAACAGTAAAAGATAGAGAAAACATGTAAATTCAAGATTTGTAGGTCAAAGTCTTGTGACTCATTTAAAGTTCAAATGAAGTTTGTATCTAAAACTATGTGGAAGCAGTAAATGTTCAAAAAGGTGTGGGTTTGCTCACACTCTCCATTCAAATATATGTGAGTATTTTTCTGTGTCCGGCTGCAGTTACTTATTGTCTCTACACACCTGACATTACACATGTCAATCAAACTTTCAAAATAAAAGCACACCACACTTGTAAGAAATATCCCTCATTTTTAAAAAGCAAAAGGATCTGATCCGGACGGGCCAAAATGCAAGGTCCTGACCAACGCTGCTTACAGCTTTAATTTTCACATGTTGTTCCTTTTGCACTCAGTATGTTTTGTTTAATGAGACTATGCAGCAGGTCCACAAGATTCACTCGTGTATAGTTTCTGCATTTAGTGATGGTGATGTAAGACTGAGTGAGCAGTGTTTGTATGTAGTCTACTTACAGCATGGCCAGGGCATTTTGCTGAACAGTTTGTGTTTTCGTAAGCTGTCTGTAGATCCACACACTCATTCTGGCTACACACCTTTAAAAAAGAAAAGATTTTCAAACAGGTGAACATGATGAACACAAACACTGAATAATGTAACATAGAGGAAACTAATGCAGCCTGCTACCTTTCCGTCCCCACATTTAGTCCCAGTGTCCACTTGGCCGTAGTCACTGGTGTTGTCTTCAAAGAAAGCTGCCTTGCAGTTACCGACCCTGACCATGCGCCCATAGTTTGGGTTTGCATTGCCGTTCTCGCAGTAGAGCTTCCCACAATACACATCTCTGCAAAAGGAAAGACAGGATCAACATGTGTTCATGTTCACTTCAGAGTCAATATTCTAACACAGATATTTTACTTCACTGGATATTGCATATTAAGGTGATGAACTACTACAGTAAGAATACTAATAAGGCCCTGCAGAATAACTACCCCACTGTATGTTTTGCTCAGACTCACTCTCTCTGGCAGGGGATATACTGAGCCTTTGAGGGACGTTTGCAGAAGGCATAGTAGGTTCCTCTGGTGTTCTGTTGGTAGCAGCCAGGACGGGCCTCTATAGCACCTGATGACAGAAATAGATTACATCTTTTTTAATAACAACTTAAATGACTGTTTTTGTGGTATCCCATTAAACTGTTATGTATTCCCTTTAGCACAGTAGTGTAATGTTAAATGACATACTAGAAAGATTACTTAGCCCAGTACAAAGAAACATACATATAAGCACAGGACACTCACTTGATCCGTACAGCTTGACGCACTGGTTTGGTCTCTGTGGACACTGGCCGTTGTAGCAGTATCCCAGGCCTTCATCACACGGGAGGCCGTTTACAGCAAAGACGTCCTCAGGGCAGGTGGCCCTATTCCCATCACAGTACTCTGCCAGATCACATTCATCCTGCTTCCTCCGGCACTCCCTGGATCGAGGTAGGATCTGTGGGGAGGTGGGAGGTGAGGGCCAATCGATCAAATTACATGTCATGATGTAGGTTACATTTTTGTCCATGTAAAGTTTGTAATGCTCTATTTTTCAATGCCGTATGCAAACTGTAAATCTGAGTTTAAGTCGACTATCTACAAGCATGATTTGTGACATCACAACTAGTTTGGAGCCAATCATGGTCCAGTGCACACACACTGAGAATGGACTTCTCAGTAAAGTGAAAAATATTGGCATATTCATAGATCCTGAATTTTGCAATGAGGTAGAAGCAGTATATCTCTTTTTAAGGATGTTTTTTTTTTTTGCTGGAGCAGTAAAAGTTCAAATATTTGTAATATGTCAAACATCCACTAGAGGGCTGTATCACATTAAATGATTGCTTCACAATAGTCAGTAAAGGCGGATTTCATGGAAAGAAATCAACATTTGAAAAAATTTAATAAAAGGTAACAGGCAGCAGGTAGAACAGCATCTATTAATTCATATTTACTCACCTTACAGTTCTCACAGCACTCGCCTTCAGCGCACTGTGAACCCTCCTTCAGAGTGCAGGTGGTGGCATTGCAGCACGGGTTGTTGCACTCCTATGAAGACAACATAGAAACTGATTAGGTTGTTATTAATCCCTCCCTTTCTTGTGCTGTTGACACTTGGTAGACACATTGGCAGAATTTGATGTTACTTGACAATTTCTTAGGACTTAAACTTGTTTCTATTCTCTTAAAATAATTACATTCTAATAAGTATTCTTGTGGTATTTGCTTTTAATTATCTGGAGAAAGTGTCAGACATCTGTACATCTGTACAAAACCATAAAATCCATTTATCCTGTAAAGTATGTAGAGTCCTGCAGTGTATGTCTTATAAATAACTTAATATTTGATTGATTGCTTTTCTTGGAAGGGCAGCAAACTTTCCTGCGTGGTGCAGGTGTCTGGTGTAAATAGCAAGCTGCAAACAACAACACCCACCTCACATCCCCAGTTTGAGCTTGTGGTTTGTGCATCTGCTGAATACCAGCTGTGGCAAAGTTAAGGACAATTGGCAAGTTTGAACAAATTCACAGCTCTGCATCATCTTCACCAGAATGTACTTCTCTATGATTAATACAAGTTGTTTTACTGCCGTGCTCTATATCACAAGTGATATCTAGGTGGAGTACAACACTGTCATAGACTTTTGAATTAATTTTGAAGCCCCAAATCAAGGTTTGTAAACTTGTGATGTCCACTGTAAATACTTTAGTTACCAAGAACTGAATGTTAGTTCACATAATGTTCAACATTAATATACTGCCATGAGTAGAAAGATAGACTGAATTTTCTAGAAATGTGTTAGTGCATGTCTGACAGCTCCATTCTCTTAATGCCTCTGGGCAAAAAAGCAAACTAAAAGATTCAGGATCAGACAAAGAAAACAAGGTGTTGACGCTTATTCAAACAATAGCTTCAATAGACACATCCTGACTTGAACACAGACAAAGTTTCAAAAATTAGCACCAAGGAAGCAAATTTAGAGTAAGCTTCAAGAGCTTTTTATATTGCTACAATAAGACCTTTGATACTACCTGAACAACCTCTGCATGTTATGTAAGGGATGATGTACAGCGAGTGGTTCATTATTGTGAAATGCACCCTGCATCACCCTGTTAGGGTTCATTTCAAAATAATGACCGCTTGCTGTACATTGTCGCTTACACAATACTGAAGGGCAGGAGCAAAGCTTATTGATAACTGACAAACCTTTGGGAGAGTAAATATTTGTGGAGAGTAGAATAGGGAGAATAGCTGCATAAACTAAAACCTCTTTCAGCTTCGTACTTTCAATTTTATGTAAATTCTATGTAAATCACATTATTTTGAAAGCTTCCAAATTCAATGAAACTTTGCAAGGCAACTTCCCCATGTTTGTTCCTTATTCAGCATGACTTTTCACAATATAATGTTAGTGATGCATGCAAGAAAAAAAAGTCCTTAAAAGGAATCAATGGAATAATAGAAAGTCAAGTCAAAGTCAAATGAGTTCATTTACCTCCACAGTTCCACAGTCGCACTGCTCTCCTGTCTCCACAAAACCGTTCCCACAGACTGAAGGAGCTACCAGACTCTGGTAGTCTGGTTTGTCCAGCAGGCAGCTGGGGCTGCGGCTCATCAGGTATTTTTCATAGTTGTTGCTGCTGCAGCTACTGAAGGAGCGAGGGATGTTCCAGCTGGGGAAAAACATACATTCTCCTTGTCAACTTTGAACAACGAGACAGAGGTGGGACCGTGAATGCCATGATGTCTTGTCTGCCTCCTTTAGCTTTCAAACAAAGCTTCCCAGAAAATGGTTATAACTTTGGGTTTGACAAGTATATGTCAGACAATGGTCAGGTAAAAGCAAGCGAGCAATTTTTTCCAGAGAATTCCTGGTGATTTTTTGAACATCACTGCTCTTTGGCCTGACCCCATCTGAAGCTTATGATATATTAAAACTCTGTCATTACATATTTCTAAAAATAGAGATTGAGTCTCTGCAATGACTTGTCTTACCTGAGGGCTGCAGCCATGATGCAGCTATCCCCAGAACAAGCACAGGTGCTGGAATCATCATGGTCCATGCCCAGGTTATGGCCCATCTCATGGGCCAGTGTCGCTCCCACTGCAATGGCCCGATTATTGTGATCCTGAGAGGTAACCAATCACCAGTTTAATGAGTGGAACCCTATAAATTATACTTAATGAAGAGGGACGGGGTCGGGGGGGTATTATCAGTGATTTACGTGCTTTTAAAACAAGCATGCACTGTGGTTTCCTTGCTAATACATGATAAGAATATATCTGTTTCCTCAATCTGCTTTGTTTCCCGATATTGTAACCACAGTAATGTTTTTTCGGGCTTCTTTGGATTTTCAGGTTTCCTCTATTTCCATGACAGTGTCTAGACGTGTGCAACACTACATGAGAAGAGTTTCAGAGGCGTCATGTGAAAAGAAGTGACACTTCCTCTTTAAAGTGCAGTGCGCATTCAAAACATGCTTATTTGGAAGGGGCTCATTGACTGGCCTCCCGCTACTAATTATACGCATAGGAAAATGAATACAGTTGGTGTGAGGTGTGAATGAGTATATACACCAACAACATGAAAGAAACTAACACTCTATTATACACAGATGATATAAATAATAAGTACTCTAATGGCAAATAAATGTTCATTTCTCATTTCAAGTAGCCTAAAATAAGGGCTGCATTTAAAAATAATGTGAATCCTAAAATAAAGTGGATCAAACATATTGGTGGTGATCATCATGGTGACGCTAGATGAAAAGTATGGAGATCACCATGCCAAGAGCCACGACACTACCATGGCTAAAAATAATAATGGCAGCTAAATATTATGCCCAGTCAAGAGTATGATGTACAAGATACATAGCATCCAAATAACAGATGGAACAAGTCTTCTTGTCTCCCTGGACCAGCTTACCTGTATTACCCCAACAGAATGACCTGAGCACAGAGTCCCAATGAAGGCCAGTCCCACAGTTGCTCCTTCAAAGTCAATAGCACTGAAAGACAAGGAATGAAAGGACAAGAAACCCTTTGAATATGAATTGTGAGAAACCCATATCTCTCTCTCTCTCAGAGAGGCTTGATTTGGGTATGAAATGACGTAAACACGTAAACATGAAACTGGCTCTACAGGGCGTGGTTCAGTGTCAAACTTTAACCTGTTCTACAATGACAAATATGGTTTGTGGTTGGAAAGACAGTTTCTTGTGACGATGACGTACACTTATGATTCAGGGTGTCAGCTCTGGTAAGCCAAAAGCACTTTCAAATACATGTTTGTTCGTCTTATCAAGGCCAACCGAGGCCATTGAACCACACTGGCTTTTCCCCTTGTTTGACCTTCACTTCACATGATTCTCTGTACAAGCATGATATGTAAACTTAAAATAAATATAAATATGTAAACTTTTAGGATACGCAACAGAGCTCAAGCTTCCTGATATTTAAAGAGCCTGACATCATGCCGACTATTTGAGACTTTTTGGTTGTACTTAGAAATGCTCTTCAGACCTGATGAGCTGTGCGTTGTCATGCTTTTTCCTTTTGACCAGGTCAGAGTTCCTCCACTTCATGAAAGCATCGAGGTTGGCCCCAGCTGGGGGAGTCACAGAGATCAAGTCACGATTGGACCAGATCTCCAGCCCCACCAGTGCAATAAAAGTCCTCATGGGTTTGTAAACCTGCGAACAATACCGGCATGAGATCACCAGTAAGGCAGTATCTATGCATGTTTATTTTGTTCAAACACGGAGACCAAGTTATCTGAAAACCTTTAGGTTTATTGCTTGAAAATCTCTGGCTGAAATGTAATAAAAATAAAAAAGATCTAGAGACTGAATACCGTAACAATAATGACACCTAAATTGCAGCTGAATACGTTTCATTTATGCCTAAAAATTTGCAGAGAATTAGCAACAGAACTGACTCACCATGTTGACAAAGTTGACAACTTCGAAAATCCTTTTTCTCACGGCTGTCTGATCTCGCCCCATTTTCACATACTGTAACACCATGTCATCATGTTAGAGCATGGTCACATCCTGTTTCTCAGCAGTTGAATCATTATGGGATATCCACATGATGTATGATGATACACTGACTTTGACCAAGATAACAATGTGGTATTCTAATCAGACCCAGTCCAAATAGTCAAGAAATTGAGAGCATTTTGTGCTTGCAATGCCACGCAGGTGAGATTTGCTAACATCATGTGGTCAAGTCAGGTCATGTGTTTCACAGAGTACAAAAACATTTGCAGCAAACTTTTTCCTGTTTTCCAACACTTTCTGGCATTCATAGTAAATTTCCATGTTACTACATCTTACCTCACGGTTATCAGCAACAAGGTAGAGCTCGAGGTATTTCTGTCGTTGGACAATAGATATACCCTGAAAGACAAAAAAATAAAGTTGATTAGATAATGCACTCCTTCAGCTTTAAAATGGCCAGATTTGTCTTTTCAGACTACTGAATGATGTGTTATTTTTCTGATGTATTTGTTAATGTCACATTTAGGGTGTACATGTAGGCTATTGGGGTGTCATGGAAGTGATGGGGTTATACCGCCGATCTGGAGCGACTGCGGCTTGTTGGGGGTTCGAAGTCGGTGCTCCAGGAGGTGTTGGTGACACCGCACACTGCAGGTGTGGAACTCTGGTTACCGAACGTCATTACTGCATGATCCCCCTCATCATCACCAGACAGGGGCTCAATCAGGTACCTCTGGGCAGCCGTTCTGAAATAACCCCTAAACCAAGATCATGCCAGTCAGACTAGTTCTACAGACATTGCTTTGAGGTAGAAACCCATTGATGAGCCAAAAGACAGACCTTTTTCTTCTTTTGAGAACAGGTAAGATATCTTACAAACACACAGTGTGCGGAAAATATGGAACTCAAAATATGAATACGGTAGACTTGTTAGCTAGCGTATTGTATCTTGTAGCAATAGGCTAGGATGGTAAGTTTGAAGTTGGAATGTCAGCTATGCTGCTCAGCCCAGCTCTACAGAGCATTTTAGTATCTGTTAGGACACTGCTCTCATTAGCGTAACGTCCTGTGAGTTACACTAACAGTTACCTGCGCGGCACTGAAGATCAGACAAGGTTACTGACTAGCTGGTGAATATAGTGAAGCATTTATCAGTTATAAAAAGCCGGATATTTTTTCTCAGGAGTTGGCGGTGAGCAACGCAGAGCTAAAAGGAGAATGAATATTGGTCTTATGTGTACTTGTGCTTATGTACAGGTGTACAGAAGCATGAGTCCTTGCTGTTCCATATCTTCTGGATGTGTATAATAACGGCTTGCTAACAACTTCAACTTAAATGGTGATTATAGGTCAGTGTTGTGCCTCTGCAGTAGCTTAGCACAGTATTAGCTTGAGCCTCAATACAGACTGAAAAACAGTTTCCTCCTTTGAGGTTTAATTCAATCAATAGGCTTATCTTCAGGTTATCTTCATTAATTCTGTTTGTAATGTGAGTAGGTATTATTACGAGTTACCGTATTTTCTCTAATAGTTAAAAGCCGGGTCTCCAATAATGGCCGGGGGTGTGGTCGACACGAACAAATAAAGGCTGGCCCCAAATACAGGCCGGGGAGGGAAAAAACAAGGATGGATTGAGGCTGTATTCAGACCAAATCAGGTGTTGCTGCGCACCACTGCAGGGGTGTGCGGAGGTGTGCGGGGGGGGGGGGGGTGTGTTTATTTGTGCTCTAGAAAGTAACCGCTGTGAAACAATTGAATATTTTTTTTACTGATCTGATTCACTGCTTTCTTACCAGCTCCATCTCTTCATTCACTCTCTAGCCCCCTCCCCCTCTTTTTCTCTCGTCCTTTTTTTTAAAATGAGTTGGGATACTGACAGCAAAGCCTAACTTTACTTTTATTTTATCAAATGAAAAGAAATGTCTGCCCCACTCTTCTTGGTGCCTGTTATAATGTGACTGTGGTTTGTAGTAATATACAAGTGCCACAAGATGGCGGTAGCTATATTTGAAGTACCATATAGGACCTGTGCAAGTGTCAGTGACTAGATTTTCCATAACACCAATGCCACAACACTGTAGAGAGCGAACATGGCACCAACCAGACGGAAGTTTGACGTCAAATTCAAAGAGAGAGTTTTGCAGTTTGCGGAGGAAATTTAAGGAGCGAAAGCTGCAAGACCTTTTGACACTGACCCGATAAGAATCAGATACTGGAAAAGACATAATGCAGTAATAAAAAATTAACAGAGCAAACTGAAGCAGATCAGAAAACAGGGGGGCTTTGTACTAAAATGTGAGCAAATATACTTATCAAATAGAGGGAATTAGGAATAAAGGCCTCTCTCTAATATAAGCCTACCTCCAATAAAGGCCTGGTAGTTGAGGTAAATAAAGACCCCGGCCACTATTGAGAAAATACAGTATGAAATTTAAATTTAAAGATGGTTCGAGAGCTCACCTGAGTCCATCACAAGTGCTGATGCTAACTGATGATTTGTTGTCATTCACAATCCTGCCATGATAATAGCAGTGATCCTGGAAAGACATGAGGATGTTATGACTGTATAATCAAATAGGAAATTCCAATCTATCCTAATCCAGTGTATTTTTCTAGCATTAATTCTCATATGATTGTTCAACAGTTAGGTAAATAGTCATGGAACATGGTCTTTGTCACATTTCAGCAGTATATGTGGAACTGAAAGTTGACTACAAATGCAAATACTTACAATGTCATTTGGAGTTGTGGTGATTTGAGTTCCGTCCTCTCGATAGGAAGTCTCAGTGTAGTCTTTGGTGAGTAATTCACTGATGATGAAAAGGTGTAAAAATGAATGTACATCATGTCATGCCATGAAATGTTGAGTTGGTTTTCAATGTGTCCAATGCTTTAAATAAAAACCAATGATGTGAAAACCACAAGTTTTGTAAGAACGAACAAGAAAAGTAAAGCCAGGGAGTTGCACTGAAACATTGCTTTCAACACTGGCTACACCTCTTAACATGTTTAGGCTTGCTTTTTCTCAGGCATCAGGCAGTTTAGTGAACCAGCAACAGTGCAACTATTCATGTCTCTTTTGAGAGACAGTGTCTACTCTTCATGCTCAAGAGATTAATATTCAAGTAATCCTTTAATACTGGATTACCTTGAAAGTTGGTTATCTTACCATTATGTATATCTTTTATTCCTGGTACTTTACAGAAGTGTGCCTTGAGGGAAGAAAGAACTTACTTATTTTTTTCTAGTTGCATTTCAATGTCTTTTCCTCCCACCGTCATTGCATACTTAATAGTCTCTGGCCTGAGGTGCTGCGGAGACAGATTTAACATTGTGCTTTTAGTAATTCATTCTTTTATTCATTTTATGTTTCCCATAACCAATGTCAACCATAACTTTATTCTGCAGTGTATGCAAAATCAGCACAAACTTTGCTACATTCAAATGTAGTAAACAATATAACTGTTGGAGAAACATGGTACCTCTGCATGTCTTTTTCTGACTGTGTGAAGTCTGACAGGTCGAACCACCTCATAGTCCTTCACCTCATCAGCCTCAGGACCATGGCTTTCTGTGGAGATACAACACACATCATATTGCTTTGTGAAAAGGAAGAATGTGCTCATTTGACGTTATAGTGTTATAAACAAGAAGTAGTCAAAGTTCTAGCTGCATTGTTCTTTTTTATTTTGGATATTTTACAAAAAGCCCTTTTCCAGTTTTTCATTTGTTTATTTTTTATATATTCATATACATATGCACAAAAAGAACAATTTAAAACAGCGGTGCTTGTGGGCCTCAATTTAGTCTTTGAGTAAACTTCTAGTCATCTATCGTCACCTCCAGAAGGAATATATACATCCATATACACACGTCTGTGTTATATACTACTACACACATACATACATATCTGTATTCACCCAAGTGCCCAAACACAGCATACATCATGTACATACACACTCTTCTACTTCACTTCGTCAACAATAGGTATATTTTTCATAGTCAACTCAGCTAGGCTAGCAGTTTCCCTGTGTCCAGTCTTTGCGCCAACTAAGCCATGCTAATAAGGTTCGCCCACCTGTCTGTGTACCATCATTTTTTCTAAACTAAACAACAAAACACAGAGTTTGTCACTTCCTTCCAAACATCATGATTTTGTGGTCATGGTTAAAAGAAGAACTAGTTGTTAGGCTACTACTACTGTACTACTAAGGTTAGGGAAAGATCGTAATTGGTAAAACAAATCAACATGACGCATGTCAAAATCCCATGATTTGTTGGCCCACCCAGAGCTGCTCCCAACAAGCTCTTGCAGTGCAATAACAACAGCATGCTGCAACTGCTGGCGCTTGAGGTCCTTGTCTGGTAAATGTAACCACAGGTTGTATTTGGGCAGCAAATGTGGTTGATTTTCTTGTGAGGACAGTCTCCTCTGTATTTGAGCTGGAAATGAACAGCAGACAAGTGCATTTGTCCATTAAGTTACCCATAGACATTTATTTTCAACTTCAAAAGACTATGTTAAAGGAATAGTTCGACATTTTGGAAAATATTCTTGCTGAGAGTTAAATGACAGTATCAATACCACTCTCATGTCTGCTGGTTAGTGTGGCTTAGCGCAACACCTGGAAGCAGAGGGAAATGGCTGGCTCTGTTGAACAGTAACAAAACCTGTCTTTTAGATTGGCAGATTAACAGTAAAGAGTGTGAAACCTATGAACAGAATAGTCATTCTTATACATTCTGTCATTGGGCTAACTTATAGTCAATGAAGGAGGAGCCCTGGGGGTCCCTGGAGGTTCCCAGGTTGGGAACTGCTGCTTTAGAGGGAAGTTAGCTGTAGAATAACTTATTTATACATGTTTCACAGCATATTAGAGGTAGGATCAGGGCAGATTAGACCAAGATTGTTGCCTGCATGCCCTCGGGTGCTTCTGGTTATGCTGAAACACTTGGGCAACCAACCTGTCCAGTAATTATGGGGTTTTCTATTGTCTCTGTTTATTAACCAATGACACATTAATATGAGGTATATGCAGTATCAACACAGTGCCTGAAGCTCTGTCATGGAAACCAGCTATCATTGGAGGGACCCTTTGATATTCTTATCAGTAAGAACACAAAAGGTTTACTGAGCAGGGAAATGTGTATGACTTTATATTATACACAGTGCATACTGTATTTTGTTTGTATGATTTTAGTTTATATTGTGTTTGCTATATTGAAAGTGTTATCTCACAGTACCAGTGAGATGAAACCAGAGAATGAGGTAGGAAATAAAACATACATTTTTTTGCTCTCTGTTAATTTTGTCAGTTCCTATTTTACCATCTTTATACAGACAGACAGTGTGCGGGTGTCCTTTCCTCTTTATAGTACCATCTTTTATCAGAAATCGCGACTGATACATTAGAAAGAGTATCACAAGTTTCAGTTTCTACAGTTTCGACTGTACCTGTGTCTTATCTAGATTTGTTTGACTTTCCCCCAGTCATCTTTACATGACGTTGTCTCACCAAAGTAATGACTTTTTTTTGCAAGGACAGAACTTCCCACTCAATCTGCTTCAAAGGAAATAAGTCACTCTGAGTCATGGTTACCTGTCAGCCAGGTACGGAGTAGCACCAGAGAGGGTGGTGGCTTTGTTGTGATCTACAGTCCAGCTTCGACAGTGTGTCACAACATCAACAATGTGTTTAAAGTAATTCCTGCTCATTCTGCTTGGCTTATGAAGCATTATTACATTGTACCAAGTGTGGTAATAATTTAAAGAAAGCAATTTTGTGTTAGTGTTCAGCTAGATAACACTAGACATGATGAAGGCATTGTTTTTCTAAGTATATGTTGCACAAGCAAATGCAATAGGTGTAATGTTTTGTCCCAATATGATCCATTATCAATGAAGTAAACTCATAGATATATCCTCTATATTATGATACTTTCAGTAACTGAAACTGAAGTTACATGTGGTTATGGTTTTTAAATCATGATGAACATACGTGTCCATTTAATTTACAATACAATTTATTAGATCTAATTGGATCTAGTGGTTCAGAACACTTCTTACTTTATACGCAGGAACAGAAACCTACATGACACTCTAAACACAAATGAAAGTACCTATGTAAAGTACTAAAGTACTTACTTTGAATAAATTAGAGAGGATAAACTTAGGCTTTAGTTATTAATTAAGCATTGCACAGTGGAGGTAACAGTATCCAGTGACTTACCTGAAGGCTTGAGTGAGGCATTTAGGATGAGGGCCCACAGTAGGAGTGCATGCGTCATTATCCAAGTGCAGACAGTCACTGTAACAGAGCAGATCGGTGCTCTGATCAGGCTTTGTGCTTTCTACCTGCATACTGTGTTGCTGCTCTTGCGAGGCCACACCTTCGCCAACCCCCCCCACCCCCGAACTTGTTACAGCTACTTCCTTATTGTCGACAGATTTACACCATGCTTACAAGCGGCCTGAACACGCCTTTACTTATCTCCAGGAATGCAGGCAGAAAACTGTGGTGTTGTGGTCACATCTTAACTGCTAGTCTCCTACATACAAGCATACTGTTCAGGTTTTATCAGCAGTATTTTAGAGAAGGAGATAATATACATTTATTGACAGAAGTTTAAATGTTCCTACCTTTTTGTTTGATTGAATTTGACCCACTTCCTTCTTCTTCTTTTTTTTATCATAAATGACCTAAATCAGCAGTTTGACTCATCCTGTGTTGTGACGGATTTACTCAATAATTTCCATACACATCACTTGTTACACTTCTGTCACAACATCATTAAGTTTCACAACCTTTGCCAAATAAGGACACTAAAATTGATGCGGTTTTGATGCTCCGTCCCTGCTGCTCTGTCCCTCACCCACTGAACACATGCTTGGAGTCACAGTGGAGACAATGTGTCAGAAGACAATAAGGCCAATGTGCATGCTCCCTCAGCGGCAGACCGGGACAATTCAGGACACGAGGTCTCCATAGGGGTCAGTGTTTGTGGCTCAGTAGGTGGAGCATGTTGCTCGCCCTGCCAGAGTTTAAGCAACACTGTGTGATAGCTTAATATTAATCAAATCTGTCCTACCTTTGATAGAGTACAACACTGATTTAACCAACAGTCAGTTCATGTGATTAATTTTTTTTACTGTTCTCAGTACCAAGTCTCCTTGGTGGTTTTTCTTTGTAAAAACCACTGACACACAGGACGCAAATGGTGCATGTTTGCAGTTTGATGGGAATAATCAGAATAAGAACTACATTGTAAGCACAGACAGACTCATGGGTCCACAGACAAAAAAAGAGCTCAAACTTCAATAGAAATTCCAAGGGAAAAGGCATCATCACTGAACACACACACTGAATGAAATGATCTACAGTTTTATGAACTCTTGGTGGGTCTGTTGTATCTTAGTAAACATAGTTGGTTGGAGTAGTTTATGTAGATTCATTCATGGTTGTAAACTCTTGTTTATGCAGTTTTATTGATCCACACTGCACTCAAACTAAAAGTCAGAATCTTAGATTTGACTCTGCTTGTCTGGTTGTATTTCATTCTTCCTGGCCGCCAGAGGCAGTGCTTAACACTGAATGTTATCTGTCTCGTGCAGATCGAGTATGTAATGCCAACAAAGTCACATGTGACGTGGGACGACGTGGCGTATATAAGCCCTCGTCATCATGAAAAATTATATTATCTACTTGCGGCAGGTGATACACGGATGCAGGTTGATTTTCAGTGAGACAATAGCCGGTGACTTTTCGCAAGGAGCCCTGCAACCGCATGGTTGGAGCTACAGTTTTTCATCCTCCAAGGGACTAGACAGTCACGGCTGCTGTCTGACTCTTCAGCTGCTGTGACTGGTGCTTTCGCTAGTCTGCTGCGGGTAGGATAACTACAGGTGTCTTTTCTTCTGACTCTGAAGAAGAGCTGAGTGAAGCAAGGTAAGTGTAGCAGCCTCCCTTTGTTAAATTGTTAGCTTTTATTGTCTCTCTCTATTTATTTCTCTCCCATAACCCTAACCTGGTTTTCAGGTCTCCTTTGTAGTTTATTGTCGCTGGGCTAAGTGCCTGCCCTTGCTGTCTTTTTCCGTTATTGTGCATGACTTCTCAGTTGCATTTTTTTTCTGAACAAGTGCTTTCGTTCATTACAGCAAGTGCCTCCTTGGTTTGGTGAAGAGAGCGACTGCTCCACAGTAAGTGGTTTTGCTTGTGGGATTTTTTTGTTGTGATTGCTGTGGAGGTAATAAATGAGTTATTCACTCCCTGTTGGTTAGTCACTTGTGTTATTAGTCTAGCATGGTGCTGCCAGTCAGTTAGTCTGTCTTGTTGCTGAGGGAGATGTTTTGCTTTGAGTGGGGGCACCCACCATATTTTTTAGGATAGAAGCAGGTTGTGTTTTTCCTGTTACTGAGAAAATGTTTTCACTCCTGGTTAACCAGTTCTTTTTACTCTTACCCCATCAGGTTGGGATGAGGATGCCTTGTCTATGAGGGCTACCTGTACCCAGTTCTGTGAGGACAGGCCTGGCTTCCGACCAGCGGTCAGGAAGTGAGTGCAGGGTGGACTCAACGGCTGCCTCAGTGTCGGTTAAGCCAGTGGTTGGGGCACTGGTGCACTTAGGCTTGGATGAGGCCCCGACGGCAGGTGCCCCAGGTAGTGCAAGTGCAGTTAGGCGGGTCCCACCACAAGCTATGTTTGCTGTGCCACCCTCTCAGCCTTACATTGAGGAGCTTCACAAATAATGGTCAGACCCCTAATTTATCTTTATCACCACACCTCTGATGTCAGGGCCTTGGCTTTCATGCAGGAGGCCAGCACTTATGGCCTGGGTCAGATGCCAGCTGTGGAGCTGCCTATTGCCCCCTTGATTGTGTCGCCCAATGAAGTCTTGCAACCTGAGGCTCGCTGTCCCAGGCCCCAGTGTTATTATTATTATTATATATCACATTATGGATGACTTTTTAGTGAAGTGCTATGATACTGCGGCACACATGGGCTGTGTTGGGAACTCTCTTTCCCACCTGATGTTGGAGCACCAACATTGCCATTCATAGAGCCCTGCTGCCAGCATGACTAAAAGATGTAAACATTTTTTCTTTTCATATTGCTTTCTATTATGTTTGAAGAAAGCAGATTCCAGCTCAAAGTGTAAAGTGTATTAAGTAATTTTTGATAATTTGTGTGATATTTTACAGAACACAACATATGTATATTTCAGATGATGCAACCCTGTTGAATGATTATTCTTGTCTCCGTCAGCTGGAGTGCCTATCTGTCTCAACAGATTTACTCTTGTGCCTTAAAGTATGTTTCTTAATTTCTCCATCAGCAGAACAGGCAGTATTATTCAGTATTATCTCATACTGCATGTGTTTGCTGACAGTCTGAGTTCTCTTAAGTGATGAAATACTGTAGAATAATACATACTAAAAACAGTGCTAACATCAACTCAAGTGTCTTCATACAGAAATGTCTCTGTGACAAATGGGAGACATGCAACTCTGCTACTGAGTGTGGTTAACAGGGTTGAAAGTTGTTTATTGTGAAATCACCTTCAAGATCACAGCTAACATATTTTTGCAATAAGTAAACCAACTCATATAAGGTCATATAAGTTAGCGATAAAAATTTTAGACCATAAGATTGAGGTTCATTAAAGCAAATGTGGATATTTGTTTTGGTTATATTAATATGTAAATGCTACTCAAGTCACTCAGTACTGTTGGACAAATAAATACAGTCATGTGCAATATTATGTAATAATATTATTCTGTATTTCTGCAACAAAACAAAAGATCAAGAATATAAAATTATATGGTTCACATTTAGGGCCATACCTGTGTCTCATCGCATCTCTAACCCTAAAGTATAAAAAAGTGCTTTAAAAACAAAAAGTTCATCCCTGTAATAACAAGCCCTCAGTGCATGCAAGTAACAATTAAAAGCCCAGTTTTGTCCTCGTGCAGTCTGCACATCACTGGTACAATCACACTTCAGACTGCACAGGAAACAGTTTAATAAAAACGGGGCTCTTCCTCTCTTCAGTTGCCAGCAGCTGCTCGTTGGGAGCAGCAGACAGATGTGAGTGTCCCAAATTTTACCATTAGGTGGCACTGTGTCAGACATCAGACCTTTTGTGGAGGTACTGGCCTCAGAGCCTAGTGGACAAAAAAGATGCATTAATTCACAAACCATCAAGCTGCAATAATCAATATTCTAATATGAACAATGGATCAAATGACTGTATGTGATGTGAAAGAGGTTACTTGTAGCAGAGGTCACTTGAACCTACAGATAATTATCACCTGACTGCAGTTCCCCTTTAGTTCTTTGGAGCTCTTTAGCGTTTTTTAGCTAATTGTTTTTGATTTTATGGCCCAAAATCGACTGTTTTGGTTCAGTGTCACTCGTTCTACTCTCACAAGTGTTGTTTCCGACAGCAGCAGGCAGCTGTTTTCTGAGAAAAAGCAGCTAAAAACTAATCGTATGCTAGTATCCCAGCAAACTACAGACAGACAAAGTTAGTGAGTATCTGGTGAATATAGTGAAGCATTTAACAGATTAAGAGCCATATTGAATATTGGCTTTAGATTCATCAGGTGTCCAAAAACACAACTTCAAATGAACACTAATTTTGCTCCCTGTCTGCTGGATGTGTAAAATAACTGTTTGCTGGTGGTGGTGAAAGAAGTATTCAGATCCTTAACTCAAGTAAAAGTACCAATGTAGCCATATAAAAATACTCCATTACAAGTAAAACTCCTGCATGAAAATCCTACTTATGTAAAAGTATGAGCAGCAAAATGTACTTGTAGTATTGCAGTAAAAGTATTGGTTTGGTCCCTCTGACTGATATATTATTAGGGCCTGAGCCCAAAGGGCGAGGACCCTATTGTTTTTCGTGTGTTTGTTTCTTTCTTATTATTATTCTTTATTAATACGCCACTTTAACTCTAAATTTGACCCCCTAAACATGCTCAAAAACTCACAAAATTTGGCACGCACATCAGGTCTGGTGAAAAATTTGATAAAATGTAAAAATTAACCCCCGAAGTTCCAAAATGTGCTCGAGAGCGCCACCTATGTATCTAAAACGGCCGCCACGGCCCGTAGGAATGTCATAGAGAGATCGAACCAAAACTCAATTATTTGTCTGATCAAGACCTACAAATCATATGCTGACACCCCTGACCTAAATCCAACAGGAAGTATGCAATCAGCTTTTCAAAATAAGACTTTGCCCCAATTTTGGCCCCCGAACAAACGCTATCTCCTCCGAGGGCGTTAATGGTATCGGCTTCAAACTTTAATAGATGACTTATGACACTATGCTGAAAAAAGGTTGTTAAAAACTTTGTAATAACTCGAACGGTTTGGATTTAATAAGCCCTGAAAGTTGCAGTCCCACATCACCCTTACAATGTAAACCAATGGGGAGGTAATCTATGGGCATGAACTTTGTGTCAAACAGAGGCTTCTGACGTCTAAACTATAAGTCTGACCACTTTCAAACCTGCATCAATGGATTCGCAACGAAATTTCCTACTAAATTATGATTTTTAATGTTAGATTTGGCCAAAGTCATGGGATTTATGAGGATATTTCACGAGAAGCGTTCTCTAAAATCCTCCTCTCCAACTGCTCCTGGTGATGTCACTCCCTCAGTGCTGTGAAACATTCCGCAATACACACTCATTATAAAATCACAGGAGGAGCAAGAAAAGACTTTAAAACTCACACTCTAATATCTCAAAAACAGTAAAAGATAGAAAACACATGTAAATTCAAGATTTGTAGGTCAAAATCTTGTGACTCATTTAAAGTTCAAATAAAGTCTGTATCTAAAACTATGTGGAAGCAGTAAATGTTCAAAAAGGTGTGGGTTCGCTCACACTCTCCATTCAAATATATGTGAGTATTTTTCTGTGTCCGGCTGCAGTTACTTATTGTCTCTACACACCTGACAGTATACATGTCAATCAATATTTCAAAATAAAAGCACACCACACTTGTAAGAAATATCCCTCATTTTTAAAAAGCAAAATGATCTGATCCGGACGGGCCAAAATGCGAGGTCCCGACCAACGCTGCTTGCAGCTTTAATTTTCACAGTTTCTGCATTTAGTGATGGTGATGTAAGACTGAGTGAGCAGTGTTTGTATGTAGTCTACTTACAGCATGGCCGGGGCATTTTGCTGAACAGTTTGTGTTTTTGTAAGCTGTCTGTAGATCCACACACTCATTCTGGCTACACACCTTTAAAAAAGAAAAGATTTTCAAACAGGTGAACATGATGAACACAAACACTGAATAATGTAACATAGAGGAAACTAATGCAGCCTGCTACCTTTCCGTCCCCACATTTAGTCCCAGTGTCCACTTGGCCGTAGTCACTGGTGTTGTCTTCAAAGAAAGCTGCCTTGCAGTTACCGACCCTGACCATGGTCCCATAGTTTGGGTTTGCATCGCCGTTCTGGCAGTAGAGCTTCCCACAATACACATCTCTGCAAAAGGAAAGACAGGATCAACATGTGTTCATGTTCACTTCAGAGTCAATATTCTAACACAGATATTTTACTTCACTTGATATTGCATATTAAGGTGATGAACTACTACAGTAAGAATACTAATAAGGCCCTGCAGAATAACTACCCCACTGTATGTTTTGCTCAGACTCACTTTCCCTGGCAGGGGATATACTGATTCTTTGAGAGACGTTTGCAGAAGGCATAGTATTTTCCTTCGGTGTTCTTTTGGTAGCAGCGAGGACTGGCCTCTATAGCACCTGATGACAGAAATAGATTACATCTTTTTTAATAACAACTTAAATGACTGTTTTTGTGGTATCCCATTAAACTGTTATGTATTTCCTTTAGCACAGTAGTGTAATGTTAAATGACATACTAGAAAGATTACTTAGCCCAGTACAAAGAAACATACATATAAGCACAGGACACTCACTTGATCCGTACAGCTTGATGCACTGGTTTGGTCTCTGTGGACACTGGCCGTTGTAGCTGTATCCCAGGCCTTCATCACACGGGAGGCCGTTTACAGCAAAGACGTCCTCAGGGCAGGTGGCCTTATTCCCATCACAGTACTCTGCCAGATCACATTCATCCTGCTTCCTCCGGCACTCCCTGGATCGAGGTAGGATCTGTGGGGAGGTGGGAGGTGAGGGCCAATTGATCAAATTACATGTCATGATGTAGGTTACTTTTTTGTCCATGTAAAGTTTGTAATGCTCTATTTTTCAATGCCGTATGCAAACTGTAAATCTGAGTTTAAGTCGACTATCTACAAGCATGATTTGTGACATCACAACTAGTTTGGAGCCAATCATGGTCCAGTGCACACACACTGAGAATGGACTTCTCAGTAAAGTGAAAAATATTGGCATATTCATAGATCCTGAATTTTGCAATGAGGTAGAAGCAGTATATCTCTTTTTAAGGATGTTTTTTTTTTTTGCTGGAGCAGTAAAAGTTCAAATATTTGTAATATGTCAAACATCCACTAGAGGGCTGTATCACATTAAATGATCGCTTCACAATAGTCAGTAAAGGCGGATTTCATGGAAAGAAATCAACATTTGAAAAAATTTAATAAAAGGTAACAGGCAGCAGGTAGAACAGCATCTATTAATTCATATTTACTCACCTTACAGTTCTCACAGCACTCGCCTTCAGCGCACTGTGAACTCTCCTTCAGGGTGCAGGTGGTGGCATTGCAGCACGGGTTGTTGCACTCCTATGAAGACAACATAGAAACTGATTAGGTTGTTATTAATCCCTCCCTTTCTTGTGCTATGTTAAACTTCCTTCTGTTATACTCCCCTCAATGACTTCACCTCACATCCCCAGTTTGAGCTTGTGGTTTGTGCATCTGCTGAATACCAGCTGTATGAGCCATGAATGGATTAATTGTCAAGTTTGAATGAATTGCAAAGTAGTAATTTTTGTGTGGTTTATATTCTGGGTTTTTTTGGTTTATTTATTATTGCATGATCACGGTGATTGATAATCAGGTCACATGGATATGGGCGGTGATATTCTAGTTAATATAAGCACCTGTTCACCTGCATGCCGGCTGGTAAGAAAGGGACAGAGGGTAAGTGGGTCGCCGTATTTTTTTTGACCACTGTTTTACACCTGATCGTTGTGATTATTTTGAGTATATTTTGTGCACATTATAATGAGTTGATCTTTTTCATTAATAAACATTATTCAAACTTATTTTTTGATCTCAGCGAATCTTTTTTGGTAGCGCGTCAGACAAACAGCAAACAAGGCCCAACTTCAGCCTCTCGGCGACTTTTACTTTGTTGCCAGTAGTTGCTACACCAGCAGTGGCAAAGTTAAGGACAATTGGCAAGTTTGAACAAATTCACAGCTCTGCATCATCTTCACCAGAATGTACTTCTCTATGATTAATACAAGTTATTTTACTGCCTTGCTCTATATTACAAGTGATATCTAGGTGGAGTACAACACTGTCATAGACTTTTGAATTAATTTTGAAGCCCCAAATCAAGGTTTGTAAACTTGTGATGTCCACTGTAAATACTTTAGTTACCAAGAACTGAATGTTAGTTCACATAATGTTCAACATTAATATACTGCCATGAGTAGAAAGATAGACTCTGAATTTTCTAGAAATGTGTTAGTGCATGTCTGACAGCTCCATTCTCTTAATGCCTCTGGGCAAAAAAGCAATATTCAAACAATAGCCTCAATAGACACATCCTGACTTGAACACAGACAAAGTTTCAAAAATTAGCACCAAGGAAGCAAATTTAGAGTAAGCTTCAAGAGCTTTTTATATTGCTACAATAAGACCTCTGATACCACCTGAATAACCTCTGCATGTTATGTAAGGGATGATGTACAGCGAGTGGTTCATTATTGTGAAATGCATCCCGCATCACCCTGTCAGGGTTCATTTCAAAATAATGACCGCTTGCTGCATTGTCGCTTACACAATACTGAAGGGCAGGAGCAAAGCTTATTGATAACTGAGAAACCTTTGGGAGAGTAAATATTTGTGGAGAGTAGAATAGGGAGAATAGCTGCATAAACTAAAACTTCTTTCAGCTTCTTACTTTCAATTTTATGTAAATTCTATGTAAATCACATTATTTTGAAAGCTTCCAAATTCAATGAAACTTTGCAAGGCAACTTCCCCATGTTTGTTCCTTATTCAGCATAACTTTTCACAATATAATGTTAGTGATGCATGCAAGAAAAAAAAGTCCTTAAAAGGAATCAATGGAATAATACAAAGTCCAGTCAGAGTCAAATGAGTTCATTTACCTCCACAGTTCCACAGTCGCACTGCTCTCCTGTCTCCACAAAACCGTTCCCACAGACTGAAGGAGCTACCAGACTCAGGTAGTCTGGTTTGTCCAGCAGGCAGCTGAGGCTGCGGCTCATCAGGTATTTTTCATAGTTGTTGCTGCTGCAGCTACTGAAAGAGCGAGGGATGTTCCAGCTGGGGAAAAACATACATTCTCCTTGTCAACTTTGAACAACGAGACAGAGGTGGGACCGTGAATGCCATGATGTCTTGTCTGCCTCCTTTAGCTGTCAAACAAAGCTTCCCAGAAAATGGTTATAACTTTGGGTTTGACAAGTATATGTCAAACAATGGTCAGGTAAAAGCAAGAGAGCAATTTTTTCCAGAGAATTCCTGGTGATTTTTTGAACATCACTGCTCTTTGGCCTGACCCCATCTGAAGCTTATGATATATTAAAACTCTGTCATTACATATTTCTAAAAATAGAGATTGAGTCTCTGCAATGACTTGTCTTACCTGAGGGCTGCAGCCATGATGCAGCTATCCCCAGAACAAGCACAGGCGCTGGAATCATCATGGTCCATGCCCAGGTTATGGCCCATCTCATGGGCCAGTGTCGCTCCCACTGCAATGGCCCGATCATTGTGATCCTGAGAGGTAACCAATCAGCAGTTTAATGAGTGGAACCCTATAAATTATACTTAATGAAGAGGGAGGGGGTCGGGGGGGTATTATCAGTGATTTACGTGCTTTTAAAACAAGCATGCACTGTGGTTTCCTTGCTAACACATGATAAAAATATATCTGTTTCCTCAATCTGCTTTATTTCTCGATATTGTAACCACAGTAATGTTTTTTCGGGTGTCTTTGGATTTTCGGGTTTCCTCTATTTCCATGACAGTGTCTAGATGTGTGCAACACTACATGAGAAGAGTTTCAGAGGTGCCATGTGAAAAGAAGTGACACTTCCTCTTTAAAGTGCAGTGCGCATTCAAAACATGCTTATTTGGAAGGGGCTCATTGATTGGCCTCCCGCTACTAATTATACGCATAGAAAAATGAATACAGTTGGTGTGAGGTGTGAATGAGTATATACACCAACAACATGAAAGAAACTAACACTCATATTATACACAGATGATATAAATAATAAGTACTCTAATGGCAAATAAATGTTCATTTCTCATTTCAAGTAGCCTAAAATAAGGGCTGCATTTAAAAATAATGTGAATCCTAAAATAAAGTGGATCAAACATATTGGTGGTGATCATCATGGTGACACTAGATGAAAAGTATGGAGATCACCATGCCAAGAGCCACGACACTACCATGGCTAAAAATAATAATGGCAGCTAAATATTATGCCCAGTCAAGAGTATGATGCACAAGATACACGGCATCCAAATAACAGATGGAACAAGTCTTCTTCTTGTCTCCCTGGACCAGCTTACCTGTATTACCCCAACAGAATGACCTGAGCACAGAGTCCCAACGAAGGCCAGTCCCACAGTTGCTCCTTCAAAGTCAATAGCACTGAAAGACAAGGAATGAAAGGACAAGAAACCCTTTGAATATGAATTGTGAGAAAACCATATCTCTCTCTCTCTCAGAGAGGCTTGATTTGGGTATGAAATGACCGGCCACGTAAACATGAAACTGGCTCTACAGGGTTTGGTTCAGTGTCAAACTTTAACCTGTTCCACAATGACCAATATGGTTTTTAGTTTGTGGTTGGAAAGAAAGTTTCTTGTGACGATGACGTACACTAATGATTCAGGGTGTCAGCTCTGGTAAGCCAAAAGCACTTTCAAATACATGTTTGTTCGTCTTATCAAGGCCAACCGAGGCCATCGAACCACACTGGCTTTTCCCCTTGTTTGACCTTCACTTCACATGATTCTCTGTACAAGCATGATATGTAAACTTAAAATAAATATAAATATGTAAACTTTTAGGATATGCAACAGAGCTCAAGCTTCCTGCTATTTAAAGAAAAATCTGACTGCTGGGTTTTATTGCCATTGTTTACAGGTTAATTATGAAGTCTGACATCATGCCAACTATTTGTCACCAGAGCCACAACACAGTGAAAATTAGTTAGTATGTAAGTAGTTAGTTGGTAGTATGCAAATCTTTTTCTGTGCAACACATTTAATACATGAAACATTAGAGACATCTTGAGACTTTTTGGTTGTACTTAGAAATGCTCTTCAGACCTGATGAGCTGTGCGTTGTCATGCTTTTTCCTTTTGACCAGGTCAGAGTTCCTCCACTTCATGAAAGCATCAAGGTTGGCCCCAGCTGGGGGAGTCATAGAGATCAAGTCACGATTGGACCAGATCTCCAGCCCCACCAGTGCAATAAAAGTCCTCATGGGTTTGTAAACCTGCGAACAATACCGGCATGAGATCACCAGTAAGGCAGTATCTATGCATGTTTATTTTGTTCAAACACGGAGACCAAGTTATCTGAAAGCCTTTAGGTTTATTGCTTGAAAATCTCTGGCTGAAATGTAATAAAAATAAATAAGATCTAGAGACTGTATACCATTACAATAATGACACCTAAATTGCAGCTGAATACGTTTCATTTATGCCTAAAAATTTGCAGAGAATTAGCAACAGAACTGACTCACCATGTTGACAAAGTTGACAACTTCGAAAATCCTTTTTCTCACCGCTGTCTGATCTCGCCCCATTTTCACGTACTGTAACACCATGTCATCAGTGTTAGAGTATGGTCACATCCTGTTTCTCAGCAGTTGAATCATTATGAAATATCCACATGATGTATGATGGTACACTGACTTTGACCAAGATAACAATATGTTATTCTAATCAGACCCAGTCCAAATAGTCAAGAAATTGAGAGCATTTTGTGCTTGCAATGTCATGCAGGTGAGATTTGCTAACATCATGTGGTCAAGTCAGGTCATGTGTTTCACAGAGTACAAAAACATTTGCAGCAAACTTTTTCCTGTTTTCCAACACTTTCTGGCATTCATAGTAAATTTCCATGTTACTACATCTTACCTCACGGTTATCAGCAACAAGGTAGAGCTCGAGGTATTTCTGTCGTTGGACAATAGATATACCCTGAAAGACAAAAAAATAAAGTTGATTAGATAATGCACTCCTTCAGCTTTAAAATGGCCAGATTTGTCTTTTCAGACTACTGAATGATGTGTTATTTTTCTGATGTATTTGTTAATGTCACATTTAGGGTGTACATGTAGGCTATTGGGGTGTCATGGAAGTGATGGGGTTATACCGCCGATCTGGAGCGACTGCGGCTTGTTGGGGGTTCGAAGTCGGTGCTCCAGGAGGTGTTGGTGACATCGCACACTGCAGGTGTGGAACTCTGGTTACCGAATGTCATTACTGCATGATCCCCCTCATCATCACCAGACAGGGGCTCAATCAGGTACCTCTGGGCAGCCGTTCTGAAATAACCCCTAAAACAAGATCATGCCAGTCAGACTAGTTCTACAGACATTGCTTTGAGGTAGAAACCCATTGATGAGCCAAAAGACAGACCTTTTTCTTCTTTTGAGAACAGGTAAGATATCTTACAAACACACAGTGTACGGAAAATATGGAACTCAAAATATGAATACAGTAGACTTGTTAGCTAGCGTATTGTATCTTGTAGCAATAGGCTAGGATGGTAAGTTTGAAGTTGGAATGTCAGCTATGCTGCTCAGCCCAGCTCTACAGAGCATTTTAGTATCTGTTAGGACACTGCTCTCATTAGCGTAACTCATTAGTTATAAAAAGCCGGATATTTTTTCTCAGGAGTTGGCAGTGAGCAACGCAGAGCTAAAAGGAGAATGAATATTGGTCTTATGTGTACTTGTGCTTATGTACAGGTGTACAGAAGCATGAGTCCATGTTGTTCCATATCTTCTGGATGTGTATAATAACGGCTTGCTAACAACTTCAACTTAAATGGTGATTATAGGTCAGTGTTGTGCCTCTGCAGTAGCTTAGCACAGTATTAGCTTGAGCCTCAATACAGACTGAAAAACAGTTTCCTCCCTTGAGGTTTAATTCAATCAATAGGCTTATCTTCAGGTTATCTTCATTAATTCTGTTTGTAATGTGAGTAGGTATTATTACGAGTTACCGTATTTTCTCTAATAGTTAAAAGCCGGGTCTCCAATAATGGCCGGGGGTGTGGTCGACAAGAACAAGTAAAGGCCGGCCCCAAATACAGGCCGGGGAGGGAAAAAACAAGGATGGATTGAGGCTGTATTCAGACCAAATCAGGTGTTGCTGCGCACCACTGCAGGGGTGTGCGGAGGTGTGCGGGGGGGTGTGGGTGTGTTTATTTGTGCTCTAGAAAGTAACTGCTGTGAAACAACTGAATATTTTTTTTTATTGATCTGATTCACTGCTTTCTTACCAGCTCCATCTCTTCATTCACTCTCTAACCCCTCTCCCTTTTAATTTTATTAATAGTATAATGCAGTAATAAAAAATTAACAGAGCAAACGGAAGCAGATCAGAAAACAGGGAGGCTTTGTACTAAAATGTGAGCAAATATACTTATCAAATAGAGGGAATTAGGAATAAAAGCCTCTCTCTAATATAAGCCTGCTTCCAATAAAGGCCTGGTACCCTCTGCAGTTGAGGTAAATAAAGACCCCGGCCACTATTGAGAAAATACGGTATGAAATTTAAAGTTGAGGACAGGATGGTTCGAGAGCTCACCTGAGTCCATCACAAGTGCTGATGCTAACTGATGATTTGTTGTCATTCACAGTCCTGCCATGATAGTAGCAGTGATCCTGGAAAGACATGAGGATGTTATGACTGTATAATCAAATAGGAAATTCCAAGCTATCCTAATCCAGTGTATATTTCTAGCATTCATTCTCATATGATTGTTCAACAGTTAGGTAAATATTCATGGAACATGGTCTTTGTCACATTTCAGCAGTATATGTGGAACTGAAAGTTGACTACAAATGCAAATACTTACAATGTCATTTGGAGTTGTGGTGATTTGAGTTCCGTCCTCTCGATAGGAAGTCTCAGTGTAGTCTTTGGTGACTAATTCACTGATGATGAAAAGGTGTAAAAATGAATGTACATCATGCCATGCCATGAAATGTTGAGTTGGTTTTCAATGTGTCCAATGCTTTAAATAAAAACCAATGATGTGAAAACCACAACTTTTGTAAGAACGAGCAAGTAATCCTTTAATACTGGATTACCTTGAAAGTTGGTTATCTTACCATTATGTATATCTTTTATTACTGATACTTTACAGAAGTGTGCCTTGAGGGAAGAAAGAACTTACTTATTTTTTATTTTTTTCTAGTTGCATTTCAATGTCTTTTCCTCCCACCGTCATTGCATACTTAATAGTCTCTGGCCTGAGGTGCTGCGGAGACATATTTAACATTGTGCTTTTAGTAATTCATTCTTTTATTCATTTTATGTTTCCCATAACCAATGTCAACCATAACTTGATTCTGCAGTGTATGCAAAATCAGCACAAACTTTGCTACATTCAAATGTAGTAAACAATATAACTGTTGGAGAAACATGGTACCTCTGCATGTCTTTTTCTAACTGTGTGAAGTCTGACAGGTCGAACCACCTCATAGTCCTTCACCTCATCAGCCTCAGGACCATGGCTTTCTGTGGAGATACAAAACACATCATATTGCTTTGTGAAAAGGAAGAATGTGCTCATTTGACGTTATAGTGTAACAAGAAGTAGTCAAAGTTCTAGCTGCATTGTTTTTTTTTTTTATTTTGGATATTTTACAAAAAGCCCTTTTCCAGTTTTTCATTTGTTTATTTTTTATATATTCATATACATATGCACAAAAAGAACAATTTAAAACAGCGGTGCTTGTGGGCCTTCATTTAGTCTTTGAGTAAACTTCTAGTCATCTATCGTCACCTCCAGAAGGAATATATACATCCATATACACACATGTCTGTGTTATATACTACATACATATCTGTATTCACCCAAGTGCCCAAACACAGCATACAACATGTACATACACACTCTTCTACTTCACTTCGTCAACAATAGGTATATTTTTCATAGTCAACTCAGCTAGGCTAGCAGTCTCCCTGTGTCCAGTCTTTGCACCAACTAAGCTATGCTAATAAGGTTCGCCCACCTGTCTGTGTACCATCATTTTTTCTAAACTTAACAACAAAACACATAGTTTGTCACTTCCTTCCAAACATCATGATTTTGTGGTCATGGTTAAAAGAAGAACTAGTCGTTAGGCTACTACTACCGCACTACTAAGGTTAGGGGAAGATCGTAATTGGTAAAACAAATCAACATGACGCATGTCAAAATCCCATGATTTGTTGGCCCACCCAGAGCTGCTCCCAACAAGCTCTTGCAGTGCAATAACAACAGCATGCTGCAACTGCTGGCGCTTGAGGTCCTTGTCTGGTAAATGTAACCACAGGTTGTATTTGGGCAGCAACTGTGGTTGATTTTCTTGTGAGGACAGTCTCCTCTGTATTTGAGCTGGAAATGAACAGCAGACAAGTGCATTTGTCCATTAAGTTACCCATAGACATTTATTTTCAACTTCAAAAGACTATGTTAAAGGAATAGTTTGACATTTTGGAAAATACGCTTATTCACCTTCTTGCTGAGAGTTAAATGACAGTATCAATACCACTCTCATGTCTGCTGGTTAGTGTGGCTTAGCGCAACACCTGGAAGCAGAGGGAAATGGCTGGCTCTGTCGAACAGTAACAAAACCTGCCTTTTAGATTGGCAGATTAACGGTAAAAGTGTGAAACCTATGAACAGAATAGTCATTCTTATACATTCTGTCATTGGGCTAACTTATAGTCAATGAAGGAGGAGCCCTGGGGGTCCCTGGAGGTTCCTAGGTTGGGAACTGCTGCTTTAGAGGGAAGTTAGCTGTAGAATAACTTATTTATACATGCTTCACAGCATATTAGAGGTAGGATCAGGGCAGATTAGACCAAGATTGTTGCCTGCATGCCCTCGGGTGCTTCTGGTTATGCTGAAACACTTGGGCAACCAACCTGTCCAGTAATTATGGGGTTTTCTATTGTCTCTGTTTATTAACCAATGACACATTAATATGAGGTATATGCAGTATCAACACAGTGCCTGAAGCTCTGTCGTGGAAACCAGCTATCATTGGAGGGACCCTTTGATATTCTTATCAGTAGGAACACAAAAGGTTTACTGAGCAGGGAAATGTGTATGACTTTATATTATACACAGTGCATACTGTATTTTGTTTGTATGATTTTAGTTTATATTGTGTTTGCTATATTGAAAGTGTTATCTCACAGTACCAGTGAGATGAAACCAGAGAATGAGGTAGGAAACAAAACATACATTTTTTTGCTCTCTGTTAATTTTGTCAGTTCCTATTTTACCATCTTTATACAGACAGACAGTGTGCGGGTGTCCTTTCCTCTTTATAGTACCATCTTTTATCAGAAATCGCGACTGATACATTAGAAAGAGTATCACAAGTTTCAGTTTCTACAGTTTCGACTGTACCTGTGTCTTATCTAGATTTGTTTGACTTTCCCCCAGTCATCTTTACATGACGTTGTCTCACCAAAGTAATGACTTTTTTTTGCAAGGACAGAACTTCCCACTCAATCTGCTTCAAAGGAAATAAGTCACTCTGAGTCATGGTTACCTGTCAGCCAGGTACGGAGTAGCACCAGAGAGGGTGGTGGCTTTGTTGTGATCTACAGTCCAGCTTCGACAGTGTGTCACAACATCAACAATGTGTTTAAAGTAATTCCTGCTCATTCTGCTTGGCTTATAAAGCGTTGCAAAAGTGTTGTGCATGTTTGGAACCACATATCTTTGTGAGCAGGTTTTCTCTGCAATGAGCATCAATAAAACAAAGCTGCGCTCAAGGCTCACGCACAAGCACTCGAATAACATCCTGAAATTGGCTGCCACTCAGGATGTGACACCTGTGAAAGCTAAAA
Organism: Thunnus albacares; assembly: GCF_914725855.1. Taxonomy (NCBI): domain Eukaryota; kingdom Metazoa; phylum Chordata; class Actinopteri; order Scombriformes; family Scombridae; genus Thunnus; species Thunnus albacares. Next base: position 386,646 of record NC_058107.1, read on the forward strand.
GATCCCAGGTTTCAGGAGCAAAATAAACAATAGATGACCCCACTTAAAATGCTGCATGAGACACTGCATCCTGATATAGTTCTGTGAAATGTAAAGAAAGTGAACAGTGTGTGATAATATCAGTCACTTCAGTTCATAAGTTTGGTTGGTTGAAATTGTTCATGCATTGCACAGCTTTTATTTTTCTATCAATTAATAGTGTAGCCTACAAGGTGTAACTCAACCTTCTTGAATAGTTTCTACCTCAGTTTGTATGGTTTGTTCAGTTAGCACATGATTAATATATGGAAATGACAAATGAGGTATTTGATACATAGAAGAGTTGTTTTATTTATTTATTTTTATTTATTTTGTATTTTGTTCAATCCCAGATAGGCTGTGACTTAAAGTTGAATGGCTTTGTAAATACACTGAGACAAAGTCTAAGTTCCAATCACTGAGGCATTGTGTTCTTAAAATTGCACCAATTTTTTCCGCAGAATTTTCAACTAAGTGTTTTATCAAGAGGATTATTTGTGATGTGTACATTTTCAGAATGTGCTTGTTCTATTTTGGACCAAAGTAAAACAAAGAAAACAATCTGAAGTTCTCGTTATTTTTAAGTTATTATGCCATGATTTACCGGTCCGGCACACTTGGGAATAAATTTTCTTCCATGTGGCCCCTGAGCTAAAATGAGTTTGACACCCCTACTCTATATTACGATACTTTCAGTAACTGAAACTGAAGTTACATGTGGTTATGGTTTTAAAATCATGATGAACATACGTGTCCATTTAATTTACAATACAATTTATTAGATCTAATCGGATCTAGTGGTTCAGAACACTTCTTACTTTATACGCAGGAACAGAAACCTACATGACACTCTAAACACAAATGAAAGTACTTATGTAAAGTACTAAAGTACTTACTTTGAATAAATTAGAGAGGATAAACTTAGGTTTTAGTTATTAATTAACCATTGCACAGTGGAGGTAACAGTATCCAGTGACTTACCTGAAGGCTTGAGTGAGGCATTTAGGATGAGGGCCCACAGTAGGAGTGCATGCGTCATTATCCAAGTGCAGACAGTCACTGTAACAGAGCAGATCGGTGCTCTGATCAGGCTTTATGCTTTCTATCTGCATACTGTCTTGCTGCAAGACAGTATGTCCCCCCCCCCCCACCACTTCCTTATTGTCGACAGATTTACACCATGCTCACAAGCGGCCTGAATACACCCTTACTTATCTCCAGGAATGCAGGCAGAAAACTGTGGTGTTGTGGTTACATCTTAACTGCTAGTCTCCTACATACAAGCATACTGTTCAGGTTTTATCAGCAGTATTTTAGAGAAGGAGATAATATACATTTATTGACAGAAGTTTAAATGTTCCTACCTTTTCACTTGATTTAATTTGACCTACTGTATTTTTCGTAAATGACATAAATCAGCAGTTTGACTCATCCTGTGTTGTAACTAACTTACTCAATAATTTCCCTACACATTACTTGTTGCACTTCTGTCACAACATCATTAAGTTTCACAACCTTTGCCAAATAAGGACAATAAATTGATGCGGTTTTGATGCTCCGTCCCTGCTGCTCTGTCCCTCACCCACTGAACACATGCTTGGAGTCACAGCAGAGACAATGTGTCAGAAGACAATAAGGCCAATGTGCATGCTCCCTCAGCGGCAGACCGGAACAATTCAGGACACGAGGTCTCCATAGGGGTCAGTGTTTGTGGCTCAGTAGGTGGAGCATGTTGCTCGCCCTGCCAGAGTTTAAGCAGCACTGTGTGATAGCTTAATATTAATCAAATCTGTCCTACCTTTGATAGAGTACAACACTGATTTAACCAACAGTCAGTTCATGTGATTAATTTTTTTACTGTTCTCAGTACCAAGTCTCTTTGGTGGTTTTTCTTTGTAAAAACCACCGACACACAGGACGCAAATGGTGCATGTTTGAAGTTTGATGGGAATAATCAGAATAAGAACTACATTGTAAGCACAGACGGACTCATGGGTCCACAGACAAAAAAGAGCTCAAACTTCAATAGAAATTCCAAGGGAAAAGGCATCATCACTGAACACGCACACTGAATTAAATGATCTACAGTTTTATGAACTCGTTTATGCAGTTTTATTGATGCCTGTTCATTTCATGATACTCCATTCACAGAGGACATGACCTAACTGAACAATTGCCTCACTGTGACTGTCCACACTGCACTCAAACTAAAAGTCAGAATCTTAGATTTGACTCTGCTTGTCTGGTTGTATTTCATTCTTCCTGGCCGCCAGAGGCAGTGCTTAACACTGAATGTTATCTGTCTCGTGCAGATCGAGTATGTAATGCCAACAAAGTCACATGTGACCTGGGATGACGTGGCGTATATAAGCCCTGGTCATCATGAAAAATTATATTATCTACTTGCAGCAGGTGATACATGGATGCAGGTTGATTTTCAGTGAGACAATAGCTGGTGACTTTTCGCAAGGAGCCCTGCAACCGCATGGTTGGAGCTACAGTTTTTCATCCTCCAAGGGACTAGACAGTCACGGCTGCTGTCTGACTCTTCAGCTGTTGTGACTGGCGCTTTCACTAGTCTGCTGCGGGTAGGATAATGACAGGTGTCTTTTCTTCTGACTCTGAAGAAGAGCTGAGTGAAGCAAGGTAAGTGTAGCAGCCTCCCTTTGTTAAATTGTTAGCTTTTATTGTCTCTCTCTATTTATTTCTCTCCCATAACCCTAACATGGTTTTCAGGTCTCCTTTGTAGTTTATTGTCGCTGGGCTAGGTGCTTGCCCTTGCTGTCTTTTTCCGTTATTGTGCATGACTTCTCAGTTGCAATTTTTTTCTGAACAAGTGCTTTCGTTCATTACAGCAAGTGCCTCCTTGGTTTGGTGAAGAGAGCGACTGCTCCACAGTAAGTGGTTTCAGCTTGTGGGATTTTTTTTGTTGTTGTTATTGCTGTGGAGGTAATAAGCAACAGGGAGTTATTCACTCCCTGTTGGTTAGTCACTTGTGTTATTAGTCTGTCTTGTTGCTGAGGGAGATGTTTTGCTTTGAGTGGGGGACACCCACCATATTTTTTAGGATAGAAGCAGGTTGTGTTTTTCCTGTTACTGAGAAAATGTTTTCACACCTGGTTAACCAGTTCTTTTTACTCTTACCCCATCAGGTTGGGATGAGGATGCCTTGTCTATGAGGGCTACCTGTACCCAGTTCTGTGAGGACAGGCCTGGCTTCCGACCAGCGGTCAGGAAGTGAGTGCAGGGTGGACTCAACGGCTGCCTCAGCGTCGGTTAAGCCAGTGGTTGGGGCACTGGTGCACTTAGGCTTGGATGAGGCCCCGACGGCAGGTGCCCCAGGTAGTGCAAGTGCAGTTAGGCGGGTCCCACCACAGGCTATGTTTGCTGTGCCACCCTCTCAGCCTTACATTGAGGAGCTTCACAAATAATGGCCAGACCCCTAATCCCTTTATCACCACACCTCTGATGTCAGGGCCTTGGCTTTCATGCAGGAGGCCAGCACTTATGGCCTGGGTCAGATGCCAGCTGTGGAGCTGCCTATTGCCCCCTTGATTGTGTCACTCGATGAAGTCTTGCAACCTGAGGCTCGCTGTCCCAGGCCCCAGTGTTATTATTATTATATATCACATTATGGATGACTTTTTAGTGAAGTGCTATGATACTGCGGCACACATGGGCTGTGTTGGGAACTCTCTTTCCCACCTGATGTTGGAGCACCAACATTGCCATTCATAGAGCCCTGCTGCCAGCATGACTAAAAGATGTAAACATTTTTTCTTTTCATATTGCTTTCTATTATGTTTGAAGAAAGCAGATTCCAGCTCAAAGTGTAAAGTGTATTAAGTAATTTTTGATAATTTGTGTGATATTTTACAGAACACAACATATGTATATTTCAGATGATGCAACCCTGTTGAATGATTATTCTTGTCTCCGTCAGCTGGAGTGCCTATCTGTCTCAACAGATTTACTCTTGTGCCTTAAAGTATGTTTCTTAATTTCTCCATCAGCAGAACAGACAGTATTATTCAGTATTATTTTATACTGCATGTGTTTGCTGACAGTCTGATTTCTCTTAAGTGATGAAATACTGTAGAATAATACATACTGAAAACAGTGCTAACATCAACTCAAGTGTCTTCATACAGAAATGTCTCTGTGACAAATGGGAGACATGCAACTCTGCTACTGTAGAGTGTAGTTAACAGGGTTATAGTGAAAGTTGTTTATTGTGAAATCACCTTCAAGATCACAGCTAACATATTTTTGCAGTAAGTAAAGCAACTCATATAAGCTCATATAGGTTAGCGATAAAAATTTTAGACCATAAGATTGAAGTTCATTAAAGCAAATGTGGATATTTGTTTTGGTTAATATGTAAATGTTACTCCAGTCACTCAGTACTGTTGGACAAATAAATTCAGTCATGTGCAATATTATGTAATATTATTCTGTATTTCTGCAACAAAATAAAAGATCAAGTATATAAAATTATATGGTTCACATTTAGGGCCATACCTGTGTCTCATTGCATCTCTAACCCTAAAGCATAAAAAAGTGCTTTAAAAACAAAAAGTTCATCCCTGTAATAACAAGCCCTCAGTGCATGCAAGTAACAATTAAAAACCCAGTTTTGTCCTTGTGCAGTCTGCACATCATTGGTACAATCACACTTCAGACTGCACAGGAAACAGTTGAATAAAAACGGGGCTCTTCCTCTCTTCAGTTGCCAGCAGCTGCTCGTTGGGAGCAGCAGACAGATGTGAGTTTCCCAAAGTTTACCATTAGGTGGCACTGTGTCAGACATCAGACCTTTTGTGGAGGTGCTGGCCTCAGAGCCTAGTGGACAAAAAAGATCCATTAATTCACAAACCATCAAGCTGCAATAATCAATATTCTAATATGAACAATGGATCAAATGACTGTATGTGATGTGAAAGAGGTTACTTGTAGCAGAGGTCACTTGAACCTACAGATAATTATCACCCGACTGCAGTTCCCCTTTAGTTCTTTGGAGCTCTTTAGCGTTTTTTAGCTAATTGTTTTTGGTTTTATGGCCCAAAATCGACTGTTTTGGTTCAGTGTCACTTGTTCCACTCTCACAAGTGTTGTTTCCGACAGCAGCAGGCAGCTGTTTTCTGAGAAAAAGCCCCCAAAAAGTAATCATATGCTACTATCCCAGCAAACTACAGACAGACAAAGTTAGTGAGTATCTGGTGAATATAGTGAAGCATTTAACAGATTAAGAGCCATATTGAATATTGGCTTTAGATTCATCAGGTGTCCAAAAACACAACTTCAAATGAACACTAATTTTGCTCCCTGTCTGCTGGATGTGTAAAATAACTGTTTGCTGGTGGTGGTGAAAGAAGTATTCAGATCCTTAACTCAAGTAAAAGTACCAATGTAGCCATATAAAAATACTCCATCACAAGTAAAACTCCTGCATGAAAATCCTACTTATGTAAAAGTATGAGCAGCAAAATGTACTTGTAGTATTGCAGTAAAAGTATTGGTTTGGTCCCTCTGACTGATATATTATTATATATGACATCATTAGATTATTAATAGTGAAGCATCAGTGTTAGAGCAGCATGTTACTGTTGTAGCTGCTGGAGGTGGAGCTAGTTTACACTACTTTATATACAGTTAGCTAGTTTGATGTGAGAAGTTTAGAGGGAAAAATCACTATTTGGTGGAGCTGTTAACAACTCATAGACATGTGAAATGTGACCCCGACTACACACTGCTTTTTGTAAGACGTCAAAAGCCAAAAAGGTTGGAAACCACTTGTTTCATGTTCAACAATGTGTTGTATTTTAAAAGCTTGTTATATTATAATAATATATATATATAATATTTCCCTTTGAAATGTAGTGGAGTGGAAGTATAAAGTAGCAACACATGGAAATACTCAAGTAAAGTACAAGCACCTCAAAACTGTAAGTACAGTACTTGAGTAAATGTACTTTCACACTCCAAAAGGATGAAATCATTATCTTGTCTGCACTCTTCTTCTGTTAATAGTGGTTATGAAGACATGGAGATGGGCATCATTGCAGTTTACATTTTCTTCTTGCGCTGTAATTTGTTCAGACTTTGTTTGCACACCTAAACTACCACAATTGTAGTTTTTGTGGATGCACACTAAGATCTAAATTTTCAGGTATTCCAATGCTGGATCTGAACAGCATAGTCTCACCAGATCAAACAGTTTATATCTAAGAAGTACGCAAGAATCACATCAAAGTTGTGGTATTTAAAACTGTCAGAAGCCTACAAACTGTGTGTAATGTGGCAGGTTAACACTTCAGTTACCTGACGAGCAGCTATGTAGTTCTGGCTCGGGGGTTTTGGTGTGTTCCCTGCTGGAGGTGGTGGAGGTGGGGCTCCTTTGGGTTTTGGCCTTCGAACCTAAAATTATAATTAATTTTATCAGTGATAATTGAATTGTAAGATGATATATCCCAACTCATAATACAATACATTCCAACTCATTACCTGTGTCACTGGCATGGGTTGGCTGGGAACTGGAGCTTTGTCAAGGCGGTAAGCAGAGTTTTCTGCTGCTGGCTGATACCTTTGGGTGTGTGCACTGTTATAGAAATAGAGCAAAGATGAGTGTTCAGTAACATCGCCAGACCATGACCTGCAAGAGGGATGATGCTTATTTACTTACGTTGGCAACTTGGGACTCTGTTGTTTTTTCCAAAAGAACCCCAAAACACCAGCAATGACACCCAGAAGCACCAGCACTGTCATTGCGATGGCAGCAGCCGCTCCTGCAGAAATAGTTTAAATATCAATTTCATCTGCACCTTAATAATACAGTAATTCAAATTCCATATTAGGTATGCTGAAGGTACATATTTATTATACTGTGCTTGCTAATGCATGACTGTAAGTACCAGAAGAAAGAGAACTGAAAGCTTCATCCTGTGAATCGCAGGAAGGAGGAATCCAACCAGGCTCACACTGACACTCACTTTTGTGATTGCAGACCTGAAGAACACAAAGGACATTGTTTTTTTTTTCAAAATTATAATATTTCAATATTTTTAGGGACCGAGCCCAAAAGACAGAGGACTACTGTAAAACAGTAGTCCCTGCCTAAGGGCGAGGACCCTATTGTTTTTCGTGTGTTTGTTTGTTGTTTGTTTCTTTATTATTACACCACTTAAACCCTAAATTTGACCCCCTAAACATGCTCAAAAACTCACCAAATTTGGCACACACATCAGGTCTGGTGAAAAATTTGATCAAATGTAAATATTAACCCCCAAAGTGCCAAAATGTGCTCTCTAGCGCCACCTATGTAACTAATATGGCCGCCATGGCCCGTAGGAATGTCATAGAGAGATCAAACCAAAACTCAATTATTCGTCACATCAAGACGTACAAATTGGACACTGACACCCCTGACCTAAATCTAACAGGAAATCCGCAATTAGCCTTTCAAAATAAGACTTTGCCCCAATTTTGGCCCCCAAACAAACGCTATCTCTTCCGAGGGCGTTAATAGTATCAGCTTCAAACCTAAATACATGACTTATGACACTGTGCTGAAAAAAAGTTGTTAAAAACTTTGTAATAACTCGAACGGTTTGGGTTTTATAAGCCCTTAGAGTTGCAGTGCCACATCACCCTTACAATGTAAACCAATGGGGAGGCATGAACTTTGTGTCAAACAGAGGCTTCTGACGTCTCAACTGTAAGTCTGACCACTTTCAAACCTGTATCAATGGATTCACCACGAAATTTCCTATTAAAATATGATTTTTAATGTAAGATTTGGCCAAAGTCATGGGATTTATGAGGAGATTTCACCAGAAGTGTTCTCTAAAATCCTCCTCTCCAACTGCTCCTTGTGATGTCACTCCCTCAGTGCTGTGAAACATTCCGCAATACACACTCATTATAAAATCACAGGAGGAGCAAGAAAAGACTTTAAAACTCACACTCTAATATCTCAAAAACAGTAAAAGATAGAAAAAACATGTAAATTCCAGATTTGTAGGTCAAAATCTTGTGACTCATTTAAAGTTCAAATGAAGTCTGTATCTAAAACTATGTGGAAGTAGTAAATGTTCAAAAAGGTGTGGTTTCACTCACACTCTCCATTCAAATATATTTGAGTATTTTTTTGTGTCCAGCTGCAGTTACTTATTGTCTCTACACACCTGACAGTATACATGTCAATCAATATTTCAAAATAAAAGCACACCACACTTGTAAGAAATATCCCTCATTTTTAAAAAGCAAAATGATCTGATCCTGACGGGCCAAAATGCGAGGTCCCGACCAACGCTGCTTACAGCTTTAATTTTCACATGTTGTTCCTTTTGCACTCAGTATGTTTTGTTTAATGAGACTATGCAGCAGGTCCACAAGATTCACTCGTGTATAGTTTCTGCATTTAGTGATGGTGATGTAAGACTGAGTGAGCAGTGTTTGTATGTAGTCTACTTACAGCATGGCCGGGGCATTTTGCTGAACAGTTTGTGTTTTTGTAAGCTGTCTGTAGATCCACACACTCATTCTGGCTACACACCTTTAAAAAAGAAAAGATTTTCAAACAGGTGAACATGATGAACACAAACACTGAATAATGTAACATAGAGGAAACTAATGCAGCCTGCTACCTTTCCGTCCCCACATTTAGTCCCAGTGTCCACTTGGCCGTAGTCACTGGTGTTGTCTTCAAAGAAAGCTGCCTTGCAGTTACCGACCCTGACCATGGTCCCATAGTTTGGGTTTGCATTGCCGTTCTCGCAGTAGAGCGTCCCACAATACACATCTCTGCAAAAGGAAAGACAGGATCAACATGTGTTCATGTTCACTTCAGAGTCAATTTTCTAACACAGATATTTTACTTCACTTGATATTGCATATTAAGGTGATGAACTACTACAGTAAGAATACTAATAAGGCCCTGCAGAATAACTACCCCACTGTATGTTTTGCTCAGACTCACTTTCCCTGGCAGCGGATATACTGATTCCTTGAGGGACGTTTGCAGAAGGCATAGTAGGTTCCTCCGGTGTTCTGTTGGTAGCAGCCAGGACGGGCCTCTATAGCACCTGATGACAGAAATAGATTACATCTTTTTTAATAACAACTTAAATGACTGTTTTTGTGGTATCCCATTAAACTGTTATGTATTTCCTTTAGCACAGTAGTGTAATGTTAAATGACATACTGGAAAGATTACTTAGCCCAGTACAAAGAAACATACATATAAGCACAGGACACTCACTTGATCCGTACAGCTTGACGCACTGGTTTGGTCTCTGTGGACACTGGCCGTTGTAGCAGTATCCCAGGCCTTCATCACACGGGAGGCCGTTTACAGCAAAGACGTCCTCAGGGCAGGTGGCCTTATTCCCATCACAGTACTCTGCCAGATCACATTCATCCTGCTTCCTCCGGCACTCCCTGGATCGAGGTAGGATCTGTGGGGAGGTGGGAGGTGAGGGCCAATTGATCAAATTACATGTCATGATGTAGGTTACTTTTTTGTCCATGTAAAGTTTGTAATGCTCTATTTTTCAATGCCGTATGCAAACTGTAAATCTGAGTTTAAGTCGACTATCTACAAGCATGATTTGTGACATCACAACTAGTTTGGAGCCAATCATGGTCCAGTGCACACACACTGAGAATGGACTTCTCAGTAAAGTGAAAAATATTGGCATATTCATAGATCCTGAATTTTGCAATGAGGTAGAAGCAGTATATCTCTTTTTAAGGATGTTTTTTTTTTTGCTGGAGCAGTAAAAGTTCAAATATTTGTAATATGTCAAACATCCACTAGAGGGCTGTATCACATTAAATGATCGCTTCACAATAGTCAGTAAAGGCGGATTTCATGGAGAGAAATCAACATTTGAAAAAAGGGTAATAAAAGGTAACAGACAGCAGGTAGAACAGCATCTATTAATTCATATTTACTCACCTTACAGTTCTCACAGCACTCGCCTTCAGTGCACTGTGAACTCTCCTTCAGGGTGCAGGTGGTGGCATTGCAGCACGGGTTGTTGCACTCCTATGAAGACAACATAGAAACTGATTAGGTTGTTATTAATCCCTCCCTTTCTTGTGCTGTTGACACTTGGTAGACACATTGGCAGAATTTGATGTTACTTGACAATCTCTTAGGACTTAAACTTGTTTCTATTCTCTTAAAATAATTAAATTCTAATAAGTATTCCTGTGGTATTTGCTTTTAATTATCTGGAGAAAGTGTCAGACATCTGTACATCTGTACAAAACCATAAAATGCATTTATCCTGTAAAGTATGTAGAGTCCTGCAGTGTGTGTCTTATAAATAACTTAATATTTGATTGATTGCTTTTCTTGGAAGGGCAGCAAACTTTCCTGCGTGGTGCAGGTGTCTGGTGTAAATAGCAAGCTGCAAACAACAACACCCACCTCACATCCCCAGTTTGAGCTTGTGGTTTGTGCATCTGCTGAATACCAGCTGTGGCAAAGTTAAGGACAATTGGCAAGTTTGAACAAATTCACAGCTCTGCATCATCTTCACCAGAATGTACTTCTCTATGATAAATACAAGTTGTTTTACTGCCTTGCTCTATATTACAAGTGATATCTAGGTGGAGTACAACACTGTCATAGACTTTTGAATTAATTTTGAAGCCCCAAATCAAGGTTTGTAAACTTGTGATGTCCACTGTAAATACTTTAGTTACCAAGAACTGAATGTTAGTTCACATAATGTTCAACATTAATATACTGCCATGAGTAGAAAGATAGACTCTGAATTTTCTAGAAATGTGTTAGTGCATGTCTGACAGCTCCATTCTCTTAATGCCTCTGGGCAAAAAAGCAAACTAAAAGATTCAGGATCAGACAAAGAAAACAAGGTGTTGACGCTTATTCAAACAATAGCCTCAATAGACACATCCTGACTTGAACACAGACAAAGTTTCAAAAATTAGCACCAAGGAAGCAAATTTAGAGTAAGCTTCAAGAGCTTTTTATATTGCTACAATAAGACCTCTGATACTACCTGAACAACCTCTGCATGTTATGTGAGGGATGATGTACAGCGAGTGGTTCATTATTGTGAAATGCACCCTGCATCACCCTGTCAGGGTTCATTTCAAAATAATGACCGCTTGCTGCATTGTCGCTTACACAATACTGAAGGGCAGGAGCAAAGCTTATTGATAACTGAGAAACCTTTGGGAGAGTAAATATTTGTGGAGAGTAGAACAGGGAGAATAGCTGCATAAACTAAAACCTCTTTCAGCTTCTTACTTTCAATTTTATGTAAATTCTATGTAAATCACATTATTTTGAAAGCTTCCAAATTCAATGAAACTTTGCAAGGCAACTTCCCCATGTTTGTTCCTTATTCAGCATAACTTTTCACAATATAATGTTAGTGATGCATGCAAGAAAAAAAAGTCCTTAAAAGGAATCAATGGAATAATACAAAGTCCAGTCAAAGTCAAATGAGTTCATTTACCTCCACAGTTCCACAGTCGCACTGCTCTCCTGTCTCCACAAAACCGTTCCCACAGACTGAAGGAGCTACCAGACTCTGGTAGTCTGGTTTGTCCAGCAGGCAGCTGAGGCTGCGGCTCATCAGGTATTTTTCATAGTTGTTGCTGCTGCAGCTACTGAAAGAGCGAGGGATGTTCCAGCTGGGGAAAAACATACATTCTCCTTGTCAACTTTGAACAACGAGACAGAGGTGGGACCGTGAATGCCATGATGTCTTGTCTGCCTCCTTTAGCTGTCAATCAAAGCTTCCCAGAAAATAGTTATAACTTTGGGTTTGACAAGTATATGTCAAACAATGGTCAGGTAAAAGCAAGAGAGCAATTTTTTCTAGAGAATTACTGGTGATTTTTTGAACATCAATGCTCTTTGGCCTGACCCCATCTGAAGCTTATGATATATTAAAACTCTGTCATTACATATTTCTAAAAATAGAGATTGAGTCTCTGCAATGACTTGTCTTACCTGAGGGCTGCAGCCATGATGCAGCTATCCCCAGAACAAGCACAGGCGCTGGAATCATCATGTTCCATGCCCAGGTTATGGCCCATCTCATGGGCCAGTGTCGCTCCCACTGCAATGGCCCGATCATTGTGATCCTGAGAGGTAACCAATCACCAGTTTAATGAGTGGAACCCTATAAATTATACTTAATGAAGAGGGAGGGGGTCGGGGGGTATTATCAGTGATTTACGTGCTTTTAAAACAAGCATGCACTGTGGTTTCCTTGCTAATACATGATAAGAATATATCTGTTTCCTCAATCTGCTTTGTTTCCCGATATTGTAACCACAGTAATGTTTTTTCGGGTTTCTTTGGATTTTCGGGTTTCCCCTATTTCCATGACAGTGTCTAGACGTGTGCAACACTACATGAGAAGAGTTTCAGAGGCGCCATGTGAAAAGAAGTGACACTTCCTCTTTAAAGTGCAGTGCTCATTCAAAACATGCCTGTTTGGAAGGGGCTCATTGATTGGCCTCCCACTACTACTTATACGCATAGAAAAATGAATACAGTTCGTGTGAGGTGTGAATGAGTATATACACCTACAACATGAAAGAAACTAACATTCTATTATACACAGATGATATAAATAATAAGTACTCTAATGGCAAATAAATGTTAATTTCTCATTTCAAGTAGCCTAAAATAAGGGCTGCATTTAAAAATAATGTGAATCCTAAAATAAAGTGGATCAAACATATTGGTGATGATCATCATGGTGACGCTAGATGAAAAGTATGGAGATCACCATGCCAAGAGCCACGACACTACCATGGCTAAAAATAATAATGGCTGCTAAATATTATGCCCAGTCAAGAGTATGATGTACAAGATACATGGCATCCAAATAACAGATGGAACAAGTCTTCTTCTTGTCTCCCTGGACCAGCTTACCTGTACCACCCCAACAGATTGACCTGAGCACAGAGACCCAACGAAGGCCAGTCCCACAGTTGTTCCTTCAAAGTCAATAGCACTGAAAGACAAGGAATGAAAGGACAAGAAACCCTTTGAATATGAATTGTGAGAAAACCATATCTCTCTCTCTCTCAGAGAGGCTTGATTTGGGTATGAAATGACCGGCCACATAAAAATGAAACCGGCTCTACAGGGTTTGGTTCAGTGTCAAACTTTAACCTGTTCCACAATTACCAATATGGTTTGTGGTTGGAAAGACAGTTTCTTGTGACGATGACGTACACTTATGATTCAGGGTGTCAGCTCTGGTAAGCCAAAAGCACTTTCAAATACATGTTTGTTCGTCTTATCAAGGCCAACCGAGGCCATCGAACCACACTGGCTTTTCCCCTTGTTTGACCTTCACTTCACATGATTCTCTGTACAAGCATGATATGTAAACTTAAAATAAATATAAATATGTAAACTTTTAGGATATGCAACAGAGCTCAAGCTTCCTGCTATTTAAAGAAAAATCTGACTGCTGAGTTTTATTGCCATTGTTTACAGGTTAATTATGAAGTCTGACATCATGCCAACTATTTGTCACCAGAGCCACAACACAGTGAAAATTAGTTAGTATGTAAGTAGTTAGTTGGTAGTATGCAAATCTTTTTCTGTGCAACACATTTAATACATGAAACATTAGAGACATCTTGAGACTTTTTGGTTGTACTTAGAAATGCTCTTCAGACCTGATGAGCTGTGCGTTGTCATGCTTTTTCCTTTTGACCAGGTCAGAGTTCCTCCACTTCATGAAAGCATCAAGGTTGGCCCCAGCTGGGGGAGTCACAGAGATCAAGTCACGATTGGACCAGATCTCCAGCCCCACCAGTGCAATAAAAGTCCTCATGGGTTTGTAAACCTGCGAACAATACCGGCATGAGATCACCAGTAAGGCAGTATCTATGCATGTTTATTTTGTTCAAACACGGAGACCAAGTTATCTGAAAGCCTTTAGGTTTATTGCTTGAAAATCTCTGGCTGAAATGTAATAAAAATAAATAAGATCTAGAGACTGTATACCATTACAATAATGACACCTAAATTGCAGCTGAATACGTTTCATTTATGCCTAAAAATTTGCAGAGAATTAGCAACAGAACTGACTCACCATGTTGACAAAGTTGACAACTTCGAAAATCCTTTTTCTCACCGCTGTCTGATCTCGCCCCATTTTCACGTACTGTAACACCATGTCATCAATGTTAGAGTATGGTCACATCCTGTTTCTCAGCAGTTGAATCATTATGAAATATCCACATGATGTATCATGATACACTGACTTTGACCAAGATAACAATATGTTATTCTAATCAGACCCAGTCCAAATAGTCAAGAAATTGAGAGCATTTTGTGCTTGCAATGCCATGCAGGTGAGATTTGCTAACATCACGTGGTCAAGTCAGGTCATGTGTTTCACAGAGTACAAAAACATTTGCAGCAAACTTTTTCCTGTTTTCCAACACTTTCTGGCATTCATAGTAAATTTCCATGTTACTACATCTTACCTCACGGTTATCAGCAACAAGGTAGAGCTCGAGGTATTTCTGTCGTTGGACAATAGATATACCCTGAAAGACAAAAAAATAAAGTTGATTAGATAATGCACTCCTTCAGCTTTAAAATGGCCAGATTTGTCTTTTCAGACTACTGAATGATGTGTTATTTTTCTGATGTATTTGTTAATGTCACATTTAGGGTGTACATGTAGGCTATTGGGGTGTCATGGAAGTGATGGGGTTATACCGCCGATCTGGAGCGACTGCGGCTTGTTGGGGGTTCGAAGTCGGTGCTCCAGGAGGTGTTGGTGACACCGCACACTGCAGGTGTGGAACTCTGGTTACCGAATGTCATTACTGCATGATCCCCCTCATCATCACCAGACAGGGGCTCAATCAGGTACCTCTGGGCAGCCGTTCTGAAATAACCCCTAAACCAAGATCATGCCAGTCAGACTAGTTCTACAGACATTGCTTTGAGGTAGAAACCCATTGATGAGCCAAAAGACAGACCTTTTTCTTCTTTTGAACAGGTAAGATATCTTACAAACACACAGTGTACGGAAAATATGGAACTCAAAATATGAATACAGTAGACTTGTTAGCTAGCGTATTGTATCTTGTAGCAATAGGCTAGGATGGTAAGTTTGAAGTTGGAATGTCAGCTATGCTGCTCAGCCCAGCTCTACAGAGCATTTTAGTATCTGTTAGGACACTGCTCTCATTAGCGTAACGTCCTGTGAGTTACACTAACAGTTACCTGCGCAGCACTGAAGATCAGACAAGGTTACTGACTAGCTGGTGAATATCGTGGAGCATTTATCAGCTATAAAAAGCCGGATATTTTTTCTCAGGAGTTGGCGGTGAGCAACGCAGAGCTAAAAGGAGAATGAATATTGGTCTTATGTGTACTTGTGCTTATGTACAGGTGTACAGAAGCATGAGTCCATGTTGTTCCATATCTTCTGGATGTGTATAATAACGGCTTGCTAACAACTTCAACTTAAATGGTGATTATAGGTCAGTGTTGTGCCTCTGCAGTAGCTTAGCACAGTATTAGCTTGAGCCTCAATACAGACTGAAAAACAGTTTCCTCCCTTGAGGTTTAATTCAATCAATAGGCTTATCTTCAGGTTATCTTCATTAATTCTGTTTGTAATGTGAGTAGGTATTATTACGAGTTACCGTATTTTCTCTAATAGTTAAAAGCCGGGTCTCCAATAATGGCCGGGGGTGTGGTCGACACGAACAAATAAAGGCTGGCCCCAAATACAGGCCGGGGAGGGAAAAAACAAGGATGGATTGAGGCTGTATTCAGACCAAATCAGGTGTTGTTGCGCACCACTGCAGGGGTGTGCGGAGGTGTGCGGGGGGGTGTGGGTGTGTTTATTTGTGCTCTAGAAAGTAACTGCTGTGAAACAACTGAATATTTTTTTTTATTGATCTGATTCACTGCTTTCTTACCAGCTCCATCTCTTCATTCACTCTCTAACCCCTCTCCCTTTTAATTTTATTAATAGTATAATGCAGTAATAAAAAATTAACAGAGCAAACGGAAGCAGATCAGAAAACAGGGAGGCTTTGTACTAAAATGTGAGCAAATATACTTATCAAATAGAGGGAATTAGGAATAAAAGCCTCTCTCTAATATAAGCCTGCTTCCAATAAAGGCCTGGTACCCTCTGCAGTTGAGGTAAATAAAGGCCCTGGCCACTATTGAGAAAATACGGTATGAAATTTAAAGTTGAGGACAGGATGGTTCGAGAGCTCACCTGAGTCCATCACAAGTGCTGATGCTAACTGATGATTTGTTGTCATTCACAATCCTGCCATGATAGTAGCAGTGATCCTGGAAAGACATGAGGATGTTATGACTGTATAATCAAATAGGAAATTCCAAGCTATCCTAATCCAGTGTATATTTCTAGCATTCATTCTCATATGATTGTTCAACAGTTAGGTAAATATTCATGGAACATGGCCTTTGTCACATCCCAGCAGTATATGTGGAACTGAAACTTGACTACAAATGCAAATACTTACAATGTCATTTGGAGTTGTGGTGATTTGAGTTCCGTCCTCTCGATAGGAAGTCTCAGTGTAGCCTTTGGTGAGTAATTCACTGATGATGAAAAGGTGTAAAAATGAATGTACATCATGCCATGCCATGAAATGTTGAGTTGGTTTTCAATGTGTCCAATGCTTTAAATAAAAACCAATGATGTGAAAACCACAAGTTTTGTAAGAATGAACAAGAAAAGTAAAGCCAGGGAGTTGCACTGAAACATTGCTTTCAACACTGGCTACACCTCTTAACATGTTTAGACTTGCTTTTTCTCAGGCATCAGGCAGTTTAGTGAACCAGCAACAGTGCAACTATTCATGTCTCTTTTGAGAGACAGTGTCTACTCTTCATGCTCAAGAGATTAATATTCAAGTAATCCTTTAATACTGGATTACCTTGAAAGTTGGTTATCTTACCATTATGTATATCTGTTATTCCTGATACTTTACAGAAGTGTGCCTTGAGGGAAGAAAGAACTTACTTATTTTTTTCTAGTTGCATTTCAATGTCTTTTCCTCCCACCGTCATTGCATACTTAATAGTCTCTGGCCTGAGGTGCTGCGGAGACAGATTTAACATTGTGCTTTAGTAATTCATTCTTTTATTCATTTTATGTTTCCCATAACCAATGTCAACCATAACTTTATTCTGCAGTGTATGCAAAATCAGCACAAACTTTGCTACATTCAAATGTAGTAAACAATATAACTGTTGGAGAAACATGGTACCTCTGCATGTCTTTTTCTGACTGTGTGACGTCTGACAGGTCGAACCACCTCATAGTCCTTCACCTCATCAGCCTCAGGACCATGGCTTTCTGTGGAGATACAACACACATCATATTGCTTTGTGAAAAGGAAGAATGTGCTCATCTGACGTTATAGTGTTATAAAAAAGAAGTAGTCAAAGTTCTAGCTGCATTGTTTTTTTTTATTTTGGATATTTTACAAAAAGCCCTTTTCCAGTTTTTCATTTGTTTATTTTTTATATATTCATATACATATGCACAAAAAGAACAATTTAAAACAGCGGTGCTTGTGGGCCTTCATTTAGTCTTTGAGTAAACTTCTAGTCATCTATCGTCACCTCCAGAAGGAATATATACATCCATATACACACATGTCTGTGTTATATACTACTACACACATACATACATATCTGTATTCACCCAAGTGCCCAAACACAGCATACATCATATACATACGCACTCTTCTACTTCACTTCGTCAACAATAGGTATATTTTTCATAGTCAACTCAGCTAGGCTAGCAGTTTCCCTGTGTCCAGTCTTTGCGTCAACTAAGCCATGCTAATAAGGTTCGCCCACCTGTCTGTGTACCATTATTTTTTCTAAACTAAACAACAAAACACAGAGTTTGTCACTTCCTTCCAAAGATCATGATTTTGTGGTCATGGTTAAAAGAAGACCTAGTTGTTAGGCTACTACTACCGTACTACTAAGGTTAGGGAAAGATCATAATTGGTAAAACAAATCAACATGACGCATGTCAAAATCCCATGATTTGTTGGCCCACCCAGAGCTGCTCCCAACAAGCTCTTGCAGTGCAATAACAACAGCATGCTGCAACTGCTGGCGCTTGAGGTCCTTGTCTGGTAAATGTAACCACAGGTTGTATTTGGGCAGCAAATGTGTTTGATTTTCTTGTGAGGACAGTCTCCTCTGTATTTGAGCTGGAAATGAACAGCAGACAAGTGCATTTGTCCATTAAGTTACCCATAGACATTTATTTTCAACTTCAAAAGACTATGTTAAAGGAATAGTTCGACATTTTGGAAAATACGCTTATTCACCTTCTTGCTGAGAGTTAAATGACAGTATCAATACCACTCTCATGTCTGCCGCCTTTGATATTCTTATCAGTAGGAACACAAAAGGTTTACTGAGCAGGGAAATGTGTATGACTTTATATTATACACAGTGTATACTGTATTTTGTATGATTTTAGTTTATATTGTGTTTGCTATATTGAAAGTGTTATCTCACAGTACCAGTGAGATGAAACCAGAGAATGAGGTAGGAAACAAAACATACATTTTTTTGCTCTCTGTTAATTTTGTCAGTTCCTATTTTACCATCTTTATACAGACAGACAGTGTGCGGGTGTCCTTTCCTCTTTATAGTACCATCTTTTATCAGAAATTGCGACTGATACATTAGAAAGAGTATCACAATGTCAGTTGCAAGGGAGTTTGAGCAACGCTTTCAGATTTTTGGTGAACTGGAGAAAGACTTTTTGCTCGCCATTCACCGTGAATGCCTCTGATCTGCTCGTCAACATCCAACTTGAAATAATAGACATGCAGTGTGACTCAGATTTGAAGGGGAAATTTGCTGCAGCTGGCTTGGACACATTTTATCAGTATCTATTGCCAGGTTACCCCAACTTGACAGCTCTTGCTGCAAAAGTGTTGTGCATGTTTGGAACCACATATCTTTGTGAGCAGGTTTTCTCTGCAATGAGCATCAATAAAACAAAGCTGCGCTCAAGGCTCACGCACAAGCACTCGAATAACATGCTGAAATTGGCTGCCACTCAGGATGTGACACCTGATATTGATGCACTTGTGAAAGCTAAAAGATCCCAGGTTTCAGGAGCAAAATAAACAATAGATGACCCCACTTAAAATGCTGCATGAGACACTGCATCCTGATATAGTTCTGTGGAAATGTAAAGAAAGTGAACAGTGTGTGATAATATCAGTCACTTCAGTTCATAAGTTTGGTTGGTTGAAATTGTTCATGCATTGCACAGCTTTTATTTTTCTATCAATTAATAGTGTAGCCTACAAGGTAGGGAGTAACTCAACCTTCTTGAATAGTTTCTACCTCAGTTTGTATGGTTTGTTCAGTTAGCACATGATTAATATGTGGAAATG
This sequence comes from Thunnus albacares, assembly GCF_914725855.1. Lineage (NCBI taxonomy): Eukaryota > Metazoa > Chordata > Actinopteri > Scombriformes > Scombridae > Thunnus > Thunnus albacares. Next base: position 406,119 of record NC_058107.1, read on the forward strand.
ACAAATGAGGTATTTGATACATAGAAGAGTTGTTTTATTTATTTTTATTTATTTTGTATTTTGTTCAATCCCAGATAGGCTGTGACTTAAAGTTGAATGGCTTTGTAAATACACTGAGACAAAGTCTAAGTTCCAATCACTGAGGCATTGTGTTCTTAAAATTGCACCAATTTTTTCCTCAGAATTTTCAACTAAGTGTTTTGTCAAGAGGATTATTTGTGATGTGTACATTTTCAGAATGTGCTTGTTCTATTTTGGACCAAAGTAAAACAAAGAAAACAATCTGAAGTTCTCGTTATTTTTAAGTTATTATGCCATGATTTTACCGGTCTGGCACACTTGGGAATAAATTTACTTCCATGTGGCCCCTGAGCTAAAATGAGTTTGACACCCCTACTCTATATTACGATACTTTCAGTAACTGAAACTGAAGTTACATGTGGTTATGGTTTTAAAATCATGATGAACATACGTGTCCATTTAATTTACAATACAATTTATTAGATCTAATCGGATCTAGTGGTTCAGAACACTTCTTACTTTATACGCAGGAACAGAAACCTACATGACACTCTAAACACAAATGAAAGTACTTATGTAAAGTACTAAAGTAAAGTAAAGTAAAGTACTTATTTTGAATAAATTAGAGAGGATAAACTTAGGTTTTAGTTATTAATTAATCATTGCACAGTGGATGTAACAGTATCCAGTGACTTACCTGAAGGCTTGAGTGAGGCATTTAGGATGAGGGCCCACAGTAGGAGTGCATGCGTCATTATCCAAGTGCAGACAGTCACTGTAACAGAGCAGATCGGTGCTCTGATCAGGCTTTATGCTTTCTATCTGCATACTGTCTTGCTGCAAGACAGTATGTCTCCCCCCCCCCACCCCCACCACTTCCTTATTGTCGACAGATTTACACCATGCTCACAAGCGGCCTGAATACACCCTTACTTATCTCCAGGAATGCAGGCAGAAAATTGTGGTGTTGTGGTCACATCTTAACTGCTAGTCTCCTACATACAAGCATACTGTTCAGGATTTATCAGCAGTATTTTAGAGAAGGACATAATATACATTTATTGACAGAAGTTTAAAAGTTCCTACCTTTTCGCTTGATTTCATTTGTCCTACTCTACCTTACTTTTTCGTAAATGACATAAATCAGCAGTTTGACTCATCCTGTGTTGTAACTAACTTACTCAATAATTTCCCTACACATTACTTGTTGCACTTCTGTCACAACATCATTAAGTTTCACAACCTTTGCCAAATAAGGACAATAAATTGATGCGGTTTTGATGCTCCGTCCCTGCTGCTCTGTCCCTCACCCACTGAACACATGCTTGGAGTCACAGCGGAGACAATGTGTCAGAAGACAATAAGGCCAATGTGCATGCTCCCTCAGCGGCAGACCGGGACAATTCAGGACACAAGGTCTCCATAGGGGTCAGTGTTTGTGGCTCAGTAGGTGGAGCATGTTGCTCACCCTGCCAGAGTTTAAGCAACACCGTGTGATAGCTTAATATTAATCAAATCTGTCCTACCTTTGATAGAGTACAACACTGATTTAACCAACAGTCAGTTCATGTGATTAATTTTTTTACTGTTCTCAGTACCAAGTCTCTTTGGTGGTTTTTCTTTGTAAAAACCACCGACACACAGGACGCAAATGGTGCATGTTTGCAGTTTGATGGGAATAATCAGAATAAGAACTACATTGTAAGCACAGACAGACTCATGGGTCCACAGACAAAAAAAAGAGCTCAAACTTCAATAGAAATTCCAAGGGAACAGAAGAACAACAATCATCAGCAACAGCCAGAGAAGGACGCCAACAGGACTGTGAAGGACAGCGAAGGCTCGGCCCAGAACCCAGGGTTTCCTGTGAGATGAGAAAGCACAGAAAACTCTGGGGAAGAAGCAAAGTTAGTGACATGCATTGATGTTACATGAATGCATACAGATGGAGAGGAGGAGGAGGAGAGAGGAGCTCAGTGCATCATGGGAAGTCCCCCAGCAGTCTAGGCCTATAGCAGCATAACTAAGGGCTGATCCAAGGCGAGCCTGGTCGGCCCTAACTATAAGCTTTATCAAAAAGGAAAGTTTTAAGCCTACTCTTAAACATAGAGAGGGTGTCTGCACCCCGGACCCAATCTGGTAGATGGTTCCACAGGAGAGGAGCCTGATAGCTGAAGGCCCTGCCTCCCATTCTACTTTTAAAGACTGTAGGAACCACCAGTAAGCTGCATACTGGGAGTGCAGTGTTCTAGTGGGATAATACGGTACTATGAGCTCTTCAAGATATGATGGTGTCTGACCATTAAGGGCTTTGTAAGTTAGGAGAAGGATTTTAAATTATATTCTGGATTTTACAGGAAGCCAGTGTAGTGAAGCTAAAATGGGAGAAATGTGATCTCTTTCACTAGTTTTAGTCAGAACACGTGCAGCTGCATTCTGGACCAGCTGGAGAGTCTTTAGAGACTTGTTAGGGTAGCCTGATAATAAGGAATTGCAATAATCCAGCCTAGAAGTAACAAATGTGTGAACTAGTTTTTCTGCATCTTTTTGGGACAGGATGTGCCTGATTTTTGTGATATTACGTAAGTGAAAAAAGGCAGTCCTTGAGATTTGATTAATGTGGGAGTTAAAGGACATATCCTGATCAAAGATAACTCCCAGATTCCTTACGGTGGTGCTGGAGGCCAGGGTAATGCCATCCAGAGTAGCTATATCATTAGATAATGTGTTTCTAAGGTGTTTAGGGCCAAGCACAATAACTTCAGTTTTATCTGAGTTTAGTAGCAGAAAATTGCAGGTCATCCAGATCTTTATGTCCTTAAGGCATGCTTGGAGTCTAGTTAACTGATTGGGTTCATCAGGCTTCATTGATAAATATAATTGGGTATCATCTGCATAGCAATGGAAATTTATGGAGTGTTTCCTAATAATATTACCTGTCAGACTCAGGGAAGCAGGAGTGGACCCAAACGCAGAGGCCGGAATGCAGATATGATGAAAAACTCCTTTAATTGTGGATGGTCATGAACAGGCAAACAGAGCAGAACAGAACTAGCAGATGAAACAACACAAAACGATCCAACAAGGACTGAACAGAAAACCAGAACTTAAAAAGAAACTGAACTAACAAGGAGATGAGGTGCAGGTGGGGAGATGGGTGGAGAACTCAAGAGAGGGGAGTGAACATACAGGGAGCTGATTGGCTGAGGACACACAGGGAGCGGGGCAGGGCTGGTGAGGCTAACACAGGGCAGGTGTGGGGAAAACAGAGCAGGGCAGGACTAACGAGTCCAAATGCAGGGCAGGTGTGGAGGAGCACATGAACACACAAGGGAAACAGAACAAAAACCCAGAAAACAAACTCAATGCCATCTACACTAACCCATCCAAAACCAACCACAAACACAAACCCAAGCACACAACCCAACAAACCAATGACGCAGTCCTCCAAAACCCACCACCCAACCCATACAAGAAAACCCCCATGAACCGAAGGACCAAACAGAAGTGCAAAACCAGGAGACCCCAAAGAACACAACACAAGACCAAAAAACACCCAAAGTCCAGGCAAGATGTGACAATTACCTAAAGGAAGCATATACAAGGTGAATAGAATTGGTCCAAGTACAGAACCTTGTGGAACTCCGTGTCTAACTTTTGCCTTCACGGAGGATTCATCATTAACATGTACAAACTGAAATCAGTCTCATAAATAGGATTTAAACCAGCTTAATGCAGTTCCTTTAATGCCAATTAAATGTTCCAGTCTCTGCAAAAGGATTTGATGGTCAATTGTGTCGAATGCGGCACTAAGATCTAAAGTATGGAGACAAATCCTTTGTCTGATGCAGTCAGGAGGTCATTTGTGACTTTCACCAGTGCTGTCTCTGTGCTATGATGCCTCTAAATCCTGACTGAAAATCCTCAAATAAACTATTGTTATGTAGAGTCACATAACTGATTAGAGACTGCTTTCTCAAGGATCTTATAGAGAAACGGAAGGTTAGATATAGGTCTATAATTGGCTAAAACACCTGAATCAAGAGTAGGCTTCTTAAGAAGAGGTTTAATTACAGCTACTTTAAAGGACTGTGGTACATGGCCTGTTACTAAAGACAGATTGATCCTATCTAGAAATGAAGTGCTCACTAAGGGTAAGGCTTCCTTAAGCAACCTAGTTGGGATGGGGTCTAAGAGACAGGTGGATGGTTGATTATTCAGTATTATCTCATACTGCATGTGTTTGCTGACAGTCTGAGTTCTCTTAAGTGATGAAATACTGTAGAATAATACGAACTGAAAACAGTGCTAACATCAACTCAAGTGTCTTCATACAGAAATGTCTCTGTGACAAATGGGAGACATGCAACTCTGCTACTGTAGAGTGTAGTTAACAGGGTTATAGTGAAAGTTGTTTATTGTGAAATCACCTTCAAGATCACAGCTAACATATTTTTGCAATAAGTAAAGCAACTCATATAAGGTCATATAGGTTAATAAAGTCAGCCGATGCTAAACATATTTTCAAAATATGACAATTAAAAGGCAAGACTTACTTTTCTTTTGACCTGTTAAAGTGTCCTGAATATGCACTGTCTTGATTGTCATGTTAATTGGGGTTTCCTCTTCCTGCAGCAGGGTCAGGTGAGTAGGTGTCAGTCAAAGACACCCACAGTGTCACTGGCCCAACCAACATCATCCATTTCAGTCCAACCTGCACCACCTAATGGCAAGAAAAGCAATATCAGCAGTATATGGCTTTGCACTGTTCATATAGTTTGTAGGATCTTTATATAAAGCTGCTGCATTTTTAACACTGCAGGGAATGAGTACAGTTTTAGTCTTGTTACAGAGAGAGAAAGAGGTTTTGTATTTTATACTTTAAACCTGCAAAATCTTCAAAAAATCTGCATTTTATCAGGATTTCGGGGCTCCATGGTTCTGTGCACTGTGCCTGATGGGTAAAAGCAACAGCATACTCAAACAATTTAAAAACGTCAAAAAGTCGACAGCTCCGTTTTTCCCTGGTGTTTGGAGCTTTGTCTTCTGAGCTTATTGGGGGTGTAACTTAAATAAATTGGACTAGGCCCTATTACTAATTCCATTGATCATATAACTTCATTTATTCCATATTGACACCATTAAACAGTCACACACAAAGGATCAGAGAGTCTGTCAAACAATATTTTTATTAGTTAACAGCGGCATTTCCTGTATTATTTGTGGCATAATATGTATTTTCTCATAATATTCTGTTAAATTTGTGTGGAAAAGTGCTAAAGAAGTCCAAAATGATGTGTGATGCATGCAAAAATCTGATCACACCTTTATCAGGCTGCATTATTTGTAAGCAGGTGTATAATCTATATTTGTCTGGTGTGGCTACAGCTGCATGAATAAACAGACATAATATTCTACTCAGTTCAACAATTGTTCTTCCCTATTCACCCCCCTGTGATATATCAGAGGCTATCCACCCTTTATAAGATGAACTACAATGATTTGGATCTTTTGATTTCTATAAGGAAAAAAATGGGGCAAGACCACAAAGAATGGATTTGCAATCTGCCCCGTTTTAACGTCCTACTCACAAAAGATTTTGCACTAATGATATGACGCTGCAAACACGCCCATAAGATTTTGCAGCTGAGTGTAATTCGCCCTTGGTTTTCCAGTGTTTCAGGCTTTTGTCCACATTTCAGCACACAAAGTGATGAAAACTGCAGAGAGCAAAAAAGCCTCAAATTGCGTGTCATTAATTAACAGAAAGAAGACAGAAAAGACTGTGTGCATTTAACAGCAGATGGGTCAGGATCTGACGGTAATTAATGTTCTGTGTTCCGCTACATATCGACACAGATTCATGTTTATGTGGTGGAATTATGTGTAACAGAGCAGCTGTTATTTTAATATTTAAACCCGAGATAAACCCCCAAACCCCATTTGACCTCCCCCCATGTCTGACTGCAGATCAGAAAAAAATAATAATTCTGTCAATTCAATATCATTCAAGCTTGAATATTTAGAGAGAGAGAGAGAGAGAGAGAGAGAGAGAGAGAGAGAGAGCACAGTTAACACCAACTGTCTTCAGACGCTAATGACTCTGACCGTATGGCAATTAGCGCCGGTCTTTGTGAATCAGACTGATTTTCAAAGAGGCTTATTTGCATAAAAAGGGGGCAATTTTGCGCCGAATGTATGAATATTAACTCATTTACATTCATACGAGATTAGTTTGGCAGCGCAGTTTGCGGTGCTTTGAGAATTACACAGCGCAGAATCCTTTTGTGGATTTGATCCATAATCTTTGTATTTTGCAATGTTTACTGATGTTCATTTTAACATGTCAAATACTGAGATATTCCAATTTGACAAAAAATCTATCATTAGGAGTCATTTTTAAAGGACAGGTTCACAGTTTCTCAAGTGTGTCTTAAAACAGCAGTTCATATGAACAGTGTAATCATTCCTCCTGTTCATACTGACTATTAAAAGATCCTTCAAATGTGCTTTGAATGGAAGTGATGGAGGCCAAAATCCTCAGTGTGTCCACACAGTCATTTTATCTGAAGCTTCTATTCAGCTTCAGCAGTCTGAGTTAGTCATATCAAGTGGATATCTGACACATTTACAGTCTTTTTAGCATCTTTGTGTTTCCTCGGACAGTGTTTCCCTGTTGAGCTGCAGGTGGAAGTATAGTAACAAAAAGAGGAACTTTGGCACTAAAAAGACTGTAACGTTGAAAGATATCTACTTGATTTGACTCATTTGGACACTGAAGCTTTATATTAGCTTTTTGCACAGAAGGAGGACTGTGGATTTTGTCCTCCATCACTTCCATTGTAAGGTCATTATGATGGGATCTTCTAATGGTCAGTATGAACAGGAGGAATGATTACAGCAAGAAAAACAGGTTTCAGTGTTCATTTGGGCTCCTGACTGTTGTTTTAAGACACACTTTATAGCCTTTAAATATGGCCAAATGCTACTGTATTGTGGCATTTGATTCCTAATTTTAAATTAGTGGGTGGTGTACGGAGCCTTGGAGTGAGGAAGTGAATTCATTAAGTGCATTTAAAATATTAATGTGTTATCAGCATTTTAGAGATGTAAAATTCTTTGAACCATATGCTGTTGCTTTCTGAGAAGCTTGGATTAATGACAGAGACCCTTAAAACCCTGAAAAAGCAGTTCCACATGTCACAAATGACTGCTCTTTGGAAATTAATATTTTTAGGATTGAGAATCTGTTAGCACTATGAATATCAGGTTGAAAAGATTATATTTTCTTTACTTACCTTTGATTCTTCAGATACAAATAGCAGTGCTGTTGCTGAGCGGACGCATATATGTATATATATATATATATATATATATATATATAATTATTATTATAGTGGACCAGTCTCACACCAGTTCCACTGACATCCAGATTATACTCTGATTAATGATTAGTGACTTTACTTGTGGCCACTAGAAACTGCAACAACATTCAGAGAACCTCCAGTGTCTTTCCCCCTTCTATCCACAGTCGATGTATGTATATGTTTATATATCTATATATATATACATATAGATATATAGATACACACACACACACACACACACACACACATACACACACACTCACACATATATATATATATATAGATGCAATGTGCAATAGATGCAATGTAATAAGATGTCAGCTACTGTAGTTTTACTAGATTCAGTAACAGGGGGGGGGGGGCTTATTCATCTGGCAGTTTGATCATTCAGATTATTAATATGACCAGTGATGACCTGGCCTCTGACTCAGAGATGAATCATCTTCTCATGAACACTGGGTTGCACTTTATCTCATCACCACCAGAGAGCGCTGTCTGCATTTATATGCATGCAGGCTGGCTCCTGCAGTGAGCCTGAGCTGCCTGTGGTTGGCTCTCACACAACGCACACAGCATCAGCTTCATCACAGCAACATATTTGTCCTCCTAATATAGAATTTCAAACTTTTTAAAAAGTTTCTTAAATTGTTTAAAAAAAAAAACATTCCATATGATTTTTTCACAACAACATTTTCATAAAACTTAAAGGTTTTTTTTTGCTCTACAAATGGGACACATTTTATAATTTTTTGTGAAAAACCAAAAGTAGAAGATATGACTTCTTGAGATGGACTTTGTGTACAGTATCTGCTCTGCTGGCCTGGCTGCCAGCTGCCCAGCCTGCGGGCTGATATCCCTGCTGGACGGCCCAGCTGTGGGAGGACAGCTGGCTTGCATGACGGGGCCTCTGTGGAAAAATGTGACTTTATGGATTGCAAACACAGAAAGTACAACAATGTAAACTGTGTTGCTGATGGAGTCCTGCCAGGGACACTGCAGTTTGTTCCATTGCTGGTCTGACCTTGACAATCATAGATGAATTTGGTTGCAAAGTGAGCTCCGCAGGCCAAGATCCATATCACATCAGCGCAGTGGTCCAGGTTCAGATCCATTTTCAGACTTGACAGATCTTAGTTTACATAAATCCAGATATAGTAATCTTTAGATGTTTTAAAAGAGCCAAACACTCCTTAGATTGTCTAACTTGTACTCACTTTGTGGTGTTAATATTTAGTCATTAAATCTTTATCAGGAAAGCTTTAAAACACATCAGAGCTACTGGTGTCAAAATGAGCCAGGTTTCTATTGATAAAGAGCAAAAGCAATCCACAATGTCCTTACATTTCACTTCTAAAGCATAATTAGTGGAATTAGACATTTCTTCATCTTTCTGGTGTGTCACTGAAACATATGGGTCATTCAAACAACAGATGACATCAGATGAAAATCAATAATGTATGTTTGCCTTGTTCTTAGATCCTTTACTAAAGTAAAAGCGGCAGCAATATCCCAATGTAAAAATGTTCTATTACAAAATTCAAATTTTTACTGAAGTAGAAGTAACACACAAGCATTAACAGAAACAATATGCTAAAGGTAAAGTACTCATTATACAGAATGGCCCTTTTTGGAAAGACTTACTTTATATTTAGTAGAAATTTAATGTTGATTAAGCTGATTTCAAGAACTTTATATATTTGTGGTGGAAGAAAAACAGAAGTATAATCAGCAAAATGTACTCACAGTATCAAAAGTGACACAGTTGAATTACAGAGCCCCCAAATTATTATTATAATTATTACAAAAAATCATAAATCTTCAGGATTTACATTACATAAATGGATTATTATTATCGATGTGTTAAAATGTAAGTAGCATTTTAGATTTTCAGAACTTATGCCTGACCAGGTCTAACCAGGTAGAACCTGTGTGGCTGTGCAGGGAATTAATCTATAATAATAATTAACTTCAGCTGTTAAATAGATGCAGTATAAAGTAGCATAAACTGATAATGTTCAAGTAACTAAAAATGTACTTGACTAAATGAAGTACATTTACTTAAATGTAGTTACTTTCAACCACCACTGGTAAGATGCATTCATAAATAATACTTTTCATGTGTTTTGTATGTAAACTTGCAAAGAAACATTAGCAGTGACAACTTCAGTATTTATCTCTGAAATATTGTAAAGTAGAATCAAAAAACTGTAAATTTTACATTGTATTGTGCAGTACTTGAGTAAATATACTTAATTACTTTTCACAACATTATCTCGAGCTCATGATATGTGATAATTATTGATCGTTTATCTTAAAATATAATGCAATGTCATTAGTCATCGGTGGCCTGATGAAAGCTGCTCTTGAGGGTTTAGCAGCAAATAACATGAAAAGCTGGGACTTTGTTTTACGGCTTAGGGTTTAGTGAAGTAATACTCTGAGTACTTGTCATCCAACATACAATCTTCACTGCAGCAAAGAGCCACCAAAATAAACACAGAAAATACAAACAAAAGGGAAAATTGATGGCAACTAATGTGTGAGAAAACTCTCTTAAAATAGCATTGTCTGTTGCCTGGGGATATTGTAATCATGTTAAATATATAACACTCTCGTGCTCTGGTATGAACCATTTCATCTATCAAAACAAATCTACCCCTTAGGATTAACTTCTCCACTGTTTGAAAGTCAGTATATTTACACTATGCCTTGGAGCCATTTTCTGGGTTGTTTTGTATTCATTCCTTGTCTTATGTGTATGACAATATATCTGTCAGAATAAATGTAGAATTCTTGCAGTGTTTTCATTGTATTTTTACTGCAGTAGATCTTGGCTGCAGAAATGTTGCTGACAGCTTGAAGATGAGGGCTCAAGTTGCATTAGCTACACACATGGCTGTTATTTATTTACGCCACGTGCTGCTGCTGCTGCTGCTGCCTCAAACTGGAGCACAGGGGATGATGATGCCTACCCTGCTGTCCTGTCCACTGCAAAATATGGACTTACAATCAGCAGTCTTTTAGTTTACCGTTAAATTCTGAACCCTATGACTCCATTAGTATTGCAGTATGCATGCTGAGTGCTTCCCTAATGCTATAGCGATGGAGTGACTGTTGACCTAATTTCAAGTGTTTCACCGTCACTCTCACTCCCTCTTCCCTCTCTGCCTTTCTCCTTTTTGTTGTTGTTGTTGTCAGAGATCTTATGATGCGTTTGACGTCAGCTTAAGGGGCCTGAGCAGACCCGAGTTCAGATAAGAGAACTTATTTTGTTTTCCACGCTGATATTTGTGCTCTGACCAGCTTTCTCTATTATCTGCCTGGTATATGGACACACAAGACCCTGGTGGTGAGTTAAGTCATCCACAAGACTTATTTCTCTTACAGGCGGACCGGTTTGAACCAGCCTGAAGCTGAAACTAGCCGTGGCTCTCAGTTCCACATCCAAGCTACCACACTAAGCACTGTTAAACCTCCCTGAGCTCATAGAATTTCCCAAAAGACCTGCTGATAGACTTCCCCTTAATCTGTCCAGTTTCATGACTATTGTTCAACACTGATTCATTTTACATGGGGTGGCTTCTTTGTTGAATGTTCTACTCTATCACTAGTAGAGGAGACATTGATATGGGAGGCATACATCTACACCATATCACACTTTGTTTTTGAGCTATGGTTACTGTTCTGCAGCTCAGGAACTTAGACTGTTTGGCAGGAAGGGACTCTTAAAGCCATACCTAATCTTACAGTCAGTGTGACTGCAGTCTAATAAATGTCTAATGACGGTAAATAAGAGGTGCTTTATTTTGCGTAAGTGATGTTTTCCTCTTTGTCTCAGCAGCAGTCTGACAATGTCTCAGTCAGTCTCGCCTACACTCTTAAAAGACGATGAGTCATCTTCACATTATTTTAAGGTTCAGACTGTGCAGAGTTACACCGAGACTTAGAGTAGTGTGCTTTACTAAATGCAAACATATATCACATAGTGTTGCCACTCTTATAAAAAATAAGATACTATTTAGTAAAAGTAATAACTTGAATTTTGAGAAATACGCTTATTCACTTTCTTACCGAGTGTTAGATGAGAAGATCAATTCAACACTCCTATATGTTCATTCAGTATGTATTTGGAGCTAGCAGCACATTAGCTTAGCTTAGCATAGACTGGAAACAAGGTGAAAAACGTAACCTGGCTCTGTCAGCTCGACCAGCGCTTCTAAAGATTTTGTGATGTTTGGACAGAGCCGGTCTAGATGTTTTCCATCTGTCTTTATGCTAAGCTAAACTAACCAGCTGCTTTATTGTACCTTTATGAGAATGGTGTCAATCTTTTTGACTAACTCTCAGAAAGAAAGCAAGTTTGAAAGTTTATTTTAACAACTGTGTATTTTAAAACGTAGTCAAAGACAACCTCTGCTTAAACAGAATATTTTGTGCACTTTCAACCCCACAAATGTCTGTCAGCACTGTCTTCAATTCAATCAAGTGTTTAAAACATGACAGACTCGAGCACACTCAGCTTGACACATCCTAACAAAAGGGTGTATTCTCTCAGATTTATCAGGTCTCCTGCCACAGATGACTTGTTCATCAATTCAGACTTGCGTGTTCCTACCTCCGGTCTCTCCACTATGACCTTGCCCTCCCGCCATGATGAACAATGGGCCTGCAGTCGACCGGCTCCAGCACTTTCCTTCACTTGGCGCTGGACCAAGCCCCATCAATTCATGTGCCTCTCTGCTGTACTGTTACTGTTAATACGGGGTCAGCACATTTGACCACCTCACATCTGTCCATTTATGTAGTGGTGGTACAGTGGGGAGAGAAGACTGCTGAGTAACCCTTGAGTTAACCACTGGCAGAGTTCCTCAGTGGCTTACGGTACAAGGCTGTGGTTGTACTGGGAAACTGCCAGTGACAGTGTGTGAAACAGCTTGGCAGAGTAAATGAAGTATGAGAGTAGGGCTGAATGGGTTAAAATGCTCTCATAAACTGACAGTTTAGGTTGTTTCCTTTCAATTACTTCTTTTTTCAGTGCAAACCGTGAGAGGAAAAAACTATTTAAAAAAAACCCTAAGTGACAGCAAACAAATCTCCCACCTGATTCAGAAATATGGGTTGCAAAATGTTTACACTGTAACAGTTTCCAGTTCACTCAGCAGAGCGTGAGACTCACTCAGGCTCCATAGAGACCGTTTCTGCCTCCAGTATAACAGGACGTTATAGTTCGTCAAACGCACTGAGTCACTGCTTGTTTGCTGGTGCAGTGTTATGGTGACCCTAGCGGTATCCTCCCAGTCTCTCCATCTCCACCCACTGACTCTCTTGTTGCCCTCCACTGTATCGCCATGGAGACAGGAAGGCCTCTGAGCTCCCACTAAGCTGTCAGCCACAGTGCATCCAGGGTTACGTCACCCTGGGGTAAAATGTGCTTTACTGTGCTACCTCGCTCCACAGCCTCCACCAATGATAAACAGAAACTGTAACAGTATATGTGGGCCTGTGTGTTTTATAGCTGTTTTGGTCTCCATGCTGACTTTTGAGCTTTGAACTGTACTTAGATGAGGGTATCCTGTTGTGCAGATAATACCTGATCCATAACCATCATGCTTACAAAACCAAGCTGTGTTTTGTGTGTGTCCATATCACCAAAATAAAACACACACTGGACTTAAAGGGGTATTCCAGCAATTTACTATTGCACTTCCATAAAGTTATGGGACTCATAAGAGACAGATTAAAAGAAGGAATGGTTAACATTAAAGTAGCAAAGGCTGGAATGCAGACTTTTAGTGCCTAATATGGGTCCTACATTTCCCGTAATGCAGCTGGATAGTATTTTTCATTAGACCTCTTGCCTCCTTAATGCCCACTTCTTTTAAACCCCACACCCCCAATTTATAACACCTGCTCCCTGTTAAAAAAAAATATACATACACATGTACAATGTCCAAAAGCTGAATTTTTTACATTTTACACATTTACAGGTACAGGTTTTAGGGAAGGCATCTGATAAAAGTCTTCCAGTGATGTCACTTGAGTCGGTCTGGAGTCGGGGCTGAAGACCGGTGGGGGGGGGGGGCAGGCATTAGAAAGACCTCTGTAACCTGCTCCTCATCTCTTCTTGAGTCTAGCAGCTCGAGGCTACATTACTAGCATGACACCCGGATCTTTGACTCAACTGTAGGTTGTTGAGTTGCATTGTGGGTAAAGTAGATACCAGGTTTTCGACAAGAGAGAAGAATACATTGTATAAAAAGATGACATCTCTGGTTCTATTGCAGTCTGACAATATTTAGAGTGAAATTTCACAATGTTAAATGAAATACTAAGTAGTACTCATCATGACTAATAAACTGATGTGTAATGTCGGTTAATTCTGTTTTACATGCTGCAGGAAATGACTTCCTCTTCCCACCAGGAGCTTTCAAAATGCTCTTTTTTTAGTTTCATTTTGATGTTCTGAAGACGTCACCTACATATAAAATAATACATGTGCAAGACAACAAAAAGCAGCTATGGGTGAATTAAAGGTAACATAGAGCATTAACTACCCCCCCCCCCACCCGTCTTTCAACATCCACCCTGTAGACCGGTGACCTTAATATGATCCACCTGATCCAGTGGGGCCACAGTTCAGGATCCTGAGCATCGTGTGGACAGATGTACAGTAGGTTTGGCCTCGGGCCCCTGCGGTGCAGCCAGCCGTGAACCGAGCGGCAGCCGGATTGAGCCGGTTCGGTGTAATGGTGCCTTGCATTGCCTGGGTGTTCATGCGGGCTCAGCGCTCAGTCATTTAATCTGCATGCACAGGCTGGTCCCTGGGGTGGCGAGGGCGGGGGTTGAGGTTGATAAAGTGTGAGAGGGAGGAGCAGAGGAAAGAGGAAACATGAACTCTGCTTTGCGTGCAAGTGTTACCTCCTGCTCTATTGTGGGTCTGATGCTGCTCACCCTGCAGGTTGTGAAACATGTTTCCACTCCTCCCTGCCTCCATTAAAAAAACAAAGGTAGCTGATTCCTGTGAAGCCTTTGTGCAGATTCCAAAAAACTTAACTTGAAGTTGTGCTACTTCCAATGTAAATGCATCATAAGTAAGAAATGAGTAAGACATAAAAGCAAAATAATTAAGAGGTATCCATATTACTCATGCATTATGCTGAATTAAGTCTATTGTTTTAGGTTTGATGATTATATAGTAAAGAAACCGAAAGCACGCTGGGTTTATAGACTGCTTGCAGTGTATCATGATGCACTTCAAGTGTTTTACCCTTTTTCTGGGAAATCCAACAGAAATGGGCGTTTTACAACTATTTCCTATTTCCAACCTTATTCTTCATAATTGGCTCAGTTTTTATTGCCACAAGTGCACCCCCTGCCTGCACAGTGCACTCACAGCTGGGTTTTATAACAAGTTCTCCTGAAATACAGCTTCTCTTGGGTAATCAAAGTTCACCTGTATTACCGTCAAACAATCAGACATGAAACCCACAGGGCCAGTTATATCTGAGTAATGTTCACATGCTTCCTCGTCATGTGCCAAACTTTTTAGAATCTTTGTCCTTTGGAGAAACAACATAAAGAGCTGCGTTCACACACACACACACACACACACACACACACACACACACACACACACACACACACACACACACACACACACACACTAGTCCCCCAGAGACTCCCGCTCTCCCCAGATGTCCTTCCCTTTCTGTCCTAATGTTACATAAGCAGCCACTTGCTAAACAGACACGCCGGGTGTTTGCTGCCAGTCACAGATTCCAGTAAGGTCCCGCAGTCACATATAAACACAGGCCTTCATGAAAACATGCGTTCTCTTACTGTAACAACAAGGCCTGTAGGCATTCATTAGTCATTATTATTCCCGCTGCATGTTATGCTGCTGGTATCTCTAAGATGCCATTTAACTCAGTTTGAACTCTGTCTTTCCATCATCTCTAACAGCTGTTAGTTTGTTTTCATGCTGTACTTAACCTGCATATTTGGACCACATTTCCTTCACATTTAATATGATTTAATCAGTATTTATATCTTTCTCACATTCCTAATAATGGCATATCAATATTGCTTTATTCGTTTTCCATCCTGCTCTAAACACAAAGAAGTGTGTGGTCGACTGTTAACTCGAAGGTCAAAGTCTCACCAGAGCTGATTTCTGATAAAACAGTTTCTGGTTACATGTGTTTAACATTGAAATAGTGTCTGGGACTTGTGCAGATTAAACAAGAGGAACAGGAAACAGTGACTGAGACATTTCCCAAAACGCTGCTTATCCATTTTAGAGAAAAGTAAACATCATATAACCTGAGATTTGTCATTCAGCTCTGAATTAAAGAGGATTTTATGTGTTCAAATGTTGTAATTTTGTCCTCTTACATCACTGGACTTCGACAAGCATCACTGTTTGTTCAAAGATTTCTCTATCAGGTGATTTCAGTTAGTTGCACGAACGTGTGCAACGCTAAAATCTATAAAAATGTATTATAAAAAAAATTCATAATGTTTCTGCTCCCTTTAAATGCAGATTTCAACATTTTGGGAAATACACGTCTATGCTTTGCTGCTGAGAGTTAAATGAGAAGAAGCACTTTCATATTTGTATGTTTAATATGTAGCTACAGCTAACAGTCAGTTAGCTAAACTTAGCATAAAGACTGGAAACAGTTAACCTGAGTCTGTCCATAGGTTGAAAAAATATGCCAATTAACATGTAATATCTTGTTTGTTTTGTTTTTACAGGGAGTTATGTGCTGAATAACTTCTCAGCCCAAAGCAGTAACTTCCTGAAATCCTGTTGTTGCTCTTCCGGAAATATTTTAGCACATAAGAACATGTTGTTCCAGTCTTAATGCTAAGCTAAGCAAATACTGACTGTAGCTATATATTTACTGTACAGACATGACGGTGATATCAATCTTCTTGTCTAACAAAGCAAATAAGTTTTAAGTTCCCCTTTTTAGCATTTATAAGCAGTTTATATACAGTTAATAAATGGTTTATAACACATTATCATGTAGTTGTAAGCTGATATGAAGACATTTTAAGTGTTATAACTTAACTAATGAAGACTCATGGGTGCCCACAGGAGGAGTTAAAGTCATTCAATAAACACTTATATCTGCATACAACTACATTACAGTGTGTTATAAAGCATTTATTAACTATGCTGCTTCTACAGAGTAGCATAGGAGACTGGGCTTTTAAACTTTAAAATGCACCGAGAGGGTGAAGAAGTGTCTTGTTTTAATTAATAATGTTATACAAAGAATCAAGAACAAGAAGACAATATCACAGTAACTAAATCAGCCCGATGTGTTGCATTAAACTTACTGTCAAGTTATCATTCTGTATCACATGACTTCCACTTTAGATAAAGGATATTGGCTGATTGATGCATGTTGTGCTCCGTATCAAACACCACAGGCTGTAAAAAAACAATCATGACAGGCTACCGTTATGTGAGATTTATGTGGTGTCATAAATCAGAAGGGAGCATTTCAAAATCTATTTTTTAAGCTGGAAAATGTTGTAGTTGAGGATTACTCAGTATCTACAGATGTCCCAGGCTAAGACTGACAAGTAATTCTGGAGGTGGTTTCAGACTGTTAAAGGCATGTCCTATCACATTTTATTGCCTGAAGTACTGTACAGTACAGCCATAAACAAAAAGACAAGGAGGGAAACAACAGAATTAGTCTAGATAGATAAAGCTGAACATTGGCTGTGTTACTTAATCAGACTTGTTGCAAGTCTCAGCAGGCTGCCTCCTTTTCCATGAACACTCTTATCTGTGACCTGAACTCTATTTTCGGTACATTTGGGAGCACGGTTATACAATTTGAACCAAAGTGGGATTTTAAATATCTGTGGAAGGGGGTCTTATCTTTAAGGGATACACAAGGGAGTAAACCTACTGTCTCCTGAGAATCTTCCCTCCCATGGGGAGAGAAATGACAGAACCTTTGGCCCTGTTTAAATTTAGTGTCTCTTTTGTTATGATAAAGCGTGAATGCTTGGTGTGGACAGGAGAATAGGGTCAGCAGCTCAAGGCTCCTGTTTCCGTCTACCCACTGAAATCTCATTGTGCATTGCTCGTCCCTTGTGCCTCGGGACAACTTTGGGGTCATAAATATGCCATTTCCAACAGCAGTGACATTCCCTGCCTCCAGTCATAACTGTCATGCCAGCCTCCAGACAGACAGGTATCCTGTGGCGGCACATTGTTCAGACAGACCTGGAAAACAAAGCTGTCAGTGAGGATCTGGGTATTGTTTCACCTCAGACTCAGCGAGGATCCTTGGTACATTGTTCAAGTCAGCACACAAAGTCAATGCCACATACTGGGCACGAGCTTCAGTGTTTAGCACTCTGGGGGAAAACACACTTCCTGAGCCACTTATGGCCATTTGCTCCTGACTATCTTTTTCCATATAAGGCACCGGGCTCAAGCGACACATGTATGGGTGACATTTTTGGCTTTGCACCAGCATAGTACTGACACTGTCAACGTTGTTTATGAGGAGAGTTGCCTCTCAAGGGGAAACGCCTCGCAGCGTTATCAGCGCAGATCAGCCAGACTGCGTGGACCACAGGTCAACTGCAGATGTAAACACAACTCACTAACCCTCCTATCTGACGGCAAGACGCAAGACAAATATTTTTAGCACTGCTAACTGGAAAAGGGAGTAATCTTCTGTAGCACTTCTGGAAACAGCAAAAAAATAAAAATAAAACACTTTTAAAGAACTTTATGACTAAATAGTGGTAGAAATACAAGTTAATTATAAACTTCCCTTCTAACAAATAACACTTTAAAAAAGTAACAGTAACTTGTTTGTAGACTTAACATACTGTATAACTGTTGGCGTTGTATATAAAAAGACACTATTATAACATTAGAAGCATGATTTCAGTAAACTTTGAGTAAAGACCACGTTAACATCAGGCCTCAGTGTGAAGGGGGATTTCCCAAGAGGAAAAACACCGCCAGTAAACACACTTCTCTGTTAGAGAACAAAATAACAACTTTATTTATCTCATTGCTGCTTTATAAACTGGTTCTTCAGCCTCATCGTCCTCCGTAGAATAACAAGTGAAAAAAAACAAATGACTCAGATGAACTGAGACATCGTGTCTCCCTTGTTACATCTGTTCATCATAGCATGCATTATACAGATGCACCACATTATACATTAATACTGCATGTTTTCTTCTGGCTATGGATAGGGCTCCATGAACTTTTTATACTGTCTGTTTACATGAAAAACAGATCCTATGCACTCTCTAGTGAATAAAATATCCCAATGCTTTTAACAATTCTATGGGTCTTATATGTTGGTCTATATGATGCATTTAATGATTACAGCACAGTGTTTCAGTAGGCTAGGCTGTTTGGGTTATTTCATTCAAACAGCCAGCAGAGAGATGGAGTGACATTTTGCTCGCTGGTTTCATCATTCAGCCGTTAGTATTTGGAGAGTTGTAGTACTTTCCAATGTGCTGCGCTCAGAGGGAGGCGCCGCGGCGCTGTCTCTGCTTCACGACTGCTGATGTCACCGCTGGAAGTGCGTCCTGCCGGAGCAAACCACCCACAGCAGCCCTATAAATACCAGCAGGCTGAGCTCTCCTGCATTCATTCACTCACTCACTCACAGCAGCCTGAAGCCGCTCCGGCGAAGCAGTGCGCACCTAACAACTCATCCTCACCGAGTTGGAGGGCCACACTTGGAGCAGAGAAACACTCGACATCCACCGGAGAAACAAAGAGACAAGATGTCGACCTACGTGTCCTCTGAATGCCGCCGGGTCAGCCCTTCTGTCCACGGCAACAAGTTTGACACGGCGCACCGCAAGAAGGCCGTGGCCAACATCTTCGAGAATGTCAATCAGGACTCCCTGATGAGACTCTTCCAGAAAACCGGCGACATGAAGGCGGAAGAGAGAGTGAGGAGCATCTTCTCCTACACCCAGGACCCGGAGGAGACGGCCCGGGCCCTGATGGCTCTGAAGCAGCGAAAGAAGGACAAGTTCCTCCAGATCGCCGGCATGGTCCGACAGCTGCTCAAACTGCGTTGACTGTCTCTCTCTGTCGGCTCTTGTATGAGCCGAATGTGAAAACACTCCCGTTGTGATTGGGCTGCCGCCGCCGCCGCAGGTACGGCTCACCTGTCGCCTGGAAATGTGCGGAGGTGAATGTGCAGCCGGCCGCCTGGAGGGCAAACATGCAGCAGCTGTCACCTCATGGACGGAGGTGACAGTGGAGAGTCCCGCCATGAGCGGATGGAGCAAGAAGAACAGAGTGGGAATATGAAGGGCATACACGTCTTCCCTGAGACTTGAATTCATGAATGCATTCCTGTGGATGCGTGACTGTGAAGCAGCACCTTGTACAAGTGCACACCACCGCGTTGATGCTGGTGTAAAGCTGCAAAATGAGACTTTCTAGTGCCGAAGAACCTACATAAATGCCTGTCCTGAACACATGCCTTGTCTTTCAGCTTAACTGTGTAACATGAACACTGTCATTAGTGGCCACTAATGTGTTTTGTCACTAACATGTTATAACATGATGATTTGCATTTATGATATGTTCCTTTGTTTGTCATTTTTAAAATAAATTATTGCATTGTATACTAAAGATGAATGCTTGTTTGTCCTTCTTACACACCTTTTACGTGGTTTCATTAGTGTGACATTAGTGCCAGTTATTGTCATATAGGTTGAAATGCATCCTGTCCAGGTATGGGAAATTATATTTCTGGCTGTTTAGGCTTAATTATGGCTCTAATATGTTGTATGTAAGTACAAATGAAATTAGAAGACAGCAGTGGAAGTACAGTGTTGACCATGTTGTCCATCCATGAGGACAGACAACAAAAGAAAAGGAGAGACTGCAGTGAACACACAAGAGTAAAATTATATTTCAACTCTGTTTTCTGTGAAAAAAAGAGAAAAAAATAAGCTCAGAAACAAGATTAAATGATTGTAAGCATGATTTTTTTTTTAAAAACAATTTGACACATAACACATTTTAACCATCTGCCAACCAACAGCTGTGACCTCTGTGTGGTTCATAAACAGGGAAACCCCTTCAGTAAAACAATCCAAATCATCACAGAAAAGGGAAGCTGATGTGTTTGTAGTAACTGTGACATTAGTTGTAGACAAACACATCACAGAGCAATGCAACAGCTCATGTGTAGAGTGTTGAGTCATGTAATCTGGGATTAGGTTACTGTTTATTTCCCATTAATAAAGGAAGCTCATGGTCTGCACATTTCTGCTTGTATTGTTTTGTATTCTGAAGCAGCAGAGGGCATTTCAAGGGAATAGAGTTACACATGAGATAACCTTCATTGGGTTTCCCTAACAGCGCTGTGTGCCTCAGCAGACCGGTGTGAACCAGTTTGGCTCAGGTTGGGCAGGGAGGGAGGGAGGGAGGGAGGGAGGGGGGGTGGACGGCTTTCTCCGCACAGCGTGTTTGCGTTGGAGTCTATTTAATCATCCCTGCTCTTTAGATAAGAGCCTGTCTAAGTAGCATTACAGGGTTTAGACCTGTAGAGGCTTCGCTCCCTCGCCCTCTGATTCTTCACTCTTAAGAAAATGATATATGACCTGCAACCATAAACCACATTTACCCCCCCACTAAACACCCTTTTTGGTGTTTTTTACAGCATTTCATTGGGTTGTGCACAGCAGGCTTTGCTGCAGACACACAGATCACTTGAGTGGATGCCTGCTAATCTGCTTGCTTTGATAGTCCCCGTACCGGTTCAAACCAGTTCCCTGTGTTGTTGTGCATGACGACATCTGACTGTGTGCGCTTCTAGCATGTGCCGAAAGATACGAGCAGCTCAAGCAGGCTATCACTCACCCCGTGTTGGGGAACTCTCAGGTGAATAATCACCTGAGACTGGTTAAAGAAGAGTTTGTGTGCTGACGCCAGAACCTAATTACTTTACGCCACACAGCAGACAGCCAGATGCTGCTCCCTCTAACTCTAACTTTAATCCAACTGTCACTATCTGACAACTGCCAGCTTAGAAACAAGACAAATCAAATGTAAGCAAAGGGGAAAATGTATCAAATAATGAGAGTAACATTAAATATAAGTTTGTTTAATTCAATAAATTGGGTGTGTCTTGAAGATGTTTGACTCATGTTAAGGTACAAACACCAGAATGATAATTAGTTGAACTATCCTTTTAAAGTAATAATGTCTGGAAACAAGCATTTAACTACTAATAATTGGTTTTTTGAGTGTATGTATGAAGATTTAAATAATGATCTTCAGCTCAGGTTTCTGAGGTCACAGCTTCCACCTTTTAATTTACCACTTTATCACAGTTTGTTAACAATGCCGTCTATTTCTGCTCTTTTATCTCTCAGCTGTGCCTTTTGTTCGGCTCGTGTATCTCACACTAGGCAGCTTTTTTATTGACCCCCTTTTCCCTTTTAGGGCCATCCAATTGTTCAGGAAAAGAAAGCTAAATATTCAAGGCAATTGTCTTGGCCGTCTTAGTGTGTTGGCAGCGGCGAACTGTGTTGGACTGGGGCCTGTCGTCTCCCACCCTCTTCCTGCCTTTCATCAGCCTTAGAAACGGTGAAGCCTTTGATGTCAACAGACACTGCGGCAGACAGCCTTCCAACCTGGAGGACAGTAAGGGAGGAAGATACAGGGGGACGGGGGTGCATTTAAATTATATAAATGAGAATACAACAAATAACAAGTGTTTGTTTGACATGAAAATAAATAAAATCAGTAAGATTTTAAAACACTGACATGTTTACTGTATCCTAATAAGATGCATATTTATTGTTGTCCCTTTGTTGAGATGTTTCAATAAGTGGTGCTTCAGATTTAGATGAAAGACCTGGATGTTCATCCTCTCTGTCTTCTGAAAAACATTAATGACAGAATAAACTTTTAGTCTGAAAAAGGGGAACAATTACAGCACCATTTCTCCTTACTTGGGCAGTCAAAACAAGATCTGTAAGGTTGTAAACTAGTGTATTTCTTGTGAATGCAGCCAGCTGGGGGGTTACATAGAGAGAGAGAAAGAGGGAAGCGAAAGAGAGAGGTGCTGTATCAGTGAGTACAGCGCAGGGAGTGGCAGACAGCTCGATTCCAGTGCAGACCGCTTCAAACAGGTCTGTGATGAGGAACTAAGCATGAGCTGTACACAGGCTTAGGATTAGTCAACGTTCGGCTGCCATAAAATCAACAGCCCACGGCATAAGTCAGTGTGTGATGAAATGGTGTGTGCTCTGACACTTGGCTGATCTCACGCTAACAAAAGGCTCCTCTTGACTCTATATTTAGCTTTTTTTTTTAAATCGTAAATCAAGCCAGGCAGCTGGTACTTTCCTGAAAAAGCCATCAGAGAGTGATCCAGAATTGGACAGCCGGTGACTAAAAGGATTAAATTCCCATTTATTAGAACAGACTTTTTTTTTTCACACTGCTTATTTTAAGAGGCTTTTTAAAACAAGTGGGGGAGTTTATCGTCAGCGACCGCCACAAGCTGCGCACATTTCCCCGGAAAGATGGTCACACATTGTTTGGATTGTTTAATACTAGCAAGTGTCTGTAATTTATCACTACGAGGTTTAATGAATCGTAGGTGATCTGTGGAAGAGAAACATGTCCTGAAATAGACTCTGAGCTGTTTAATGTTAGCTTAATGCATCAGGATGAGGTTTTGGTTAAGAACTGGGTTCGGGGTTTAAATGGGGTCATTGTTTTTAGCCATGCTAGTGTTAATGTTGGTCTGTCAGTCCACCACTGAAAAACCTCAACAAAGGTTTCCTGGATTATCATGATCCCCAGAGGATGAACCTCAGTGTCTTTTCATGTCGTCCCACCATCACGTTGACATTTTCAGTTTTTAGTGACATATCTGAACTGTTAGATGTATTGACATGTCATGTGGCAGATATCCAGGATGCCCCAAAGGGTGAATCCTCATAACTCTGGTGATCAGCTGACTTTTCATCCACAAAATTAATGATATTCTCATCAGCTGTACTTTAATTATTAAGCTAAACTAAGATGGAGAAAGTGGTAAAAACATGTTTTTCTACGGTCTCTTCATGTGAAACTCCACCAGGATGTGAGTAGTGAAGGTAGCCAGACATGTGAGTCATTCAGTTTTCTGGTTAAAACTCAGTGAACTTTGCTGAGCAACACTGCTCACATTTAGATAATTCTGTCTAATCATTAGTTACAGCTTGAAAGTGAAAACAGAGTCTGTCCTGAATGACTGTTTCATGTGTCAGATTCAGATCCATTGTAACCCTCAAGCATCCTTCTCCTTAACTCTGACTGACAAAGTTGTCTCCTGCAGTGTGGAGTGTGTTTGATGCTTCAACCTGAAGCACGGCCCTATTTTCTCCACCACGTGTCAAAAGCAGCTGGTTGGCTGGCCGGTCAGGACAGAGCAAAGGTCAGAGGGTTATGGTGATGTAAGATTCATAAAGGAAGAGGGTCAAATGTGCAAGAAGAAGACCAATGCAGGAAATGAGTAGACAGCGACTGTCCGAGACTTTACCTTGAAGCGCCGGCCTGTCTGACTCACAGCTTTTCCCACAGGGGCCCCATGTGTGTAGAGGCATCATCCGGATTAGCTCATGATGGGAATACAAAAGAGACAGACCGAAAATGAAACACATTCCTTGGCATCAAAGAAGGATTCCTGGAATTTGGCACATTTGCAGTCTCTGATTGTCTATGTGCAGATGTCATTCACTCGGGAGCACATCTGTTGTTTTTGGATGAGTCAGTCTATTGTGCATGTTTGCCCTCACTGGGGTATGTGATTTGCTCACATTAACGCCATACTGCATGTGTTGCGTCAGTGGTCTGCGTCGGAGGTGACCCCCGCCAGCTGGATGGCACCCGCTGAGGGACCACGGTGCTTCAGCCACATCCCGAGCAAAATGTTCAAAACATCATGGCTGCTTAGAGCACGCTGTGGTTTGCGACAGCAATCCTTCCTGTTACTGTCGCTGTTGTCACTCTGGCGAACATGGGATGGATGGCGATGATGGCCACCTAGTAGTGGATAGAAAATATAGCCATATATGGTAGAAGCGCCGTTGCTCCGGGGAAAAATGAGTTTCCATGTTGTGTATTTATGAGATTAAATTCTTTCCTCTGAAAACTGGTCATTCTCTCTCATTATTTGATTGTACTTGATGTTGTTAAGATTAAACCTCTTGTAAAGCTGCATTACTGTATGTTAACACACACATTTTAATAGCTTGAAAGAAAAAGAATATCACATTATTCCCATTTCCAACATTCCCTGGGAGTTCATCCATACAGACTGAAAAATCACAGCTCAAGTCTGGCAGTAAACAGTAGTACAGTAAACTCTAAACTGGAGTAAAGCTACTCTCACCTGTTCCTCAAAGTGCTGTGAGCTTGTTGAATCTTCAGAGTCAAGGTGGGAGCAACCTGCTGAAAGACACACGATGGAAGTAGATTAAAAACATAAAGGATTTAACATAAAAATGCAACATGACATTGTTGCCCAGCTGCAGGAAATGATATATTGGAAGAGGGTGAATGAGTCTTTGACACATTGTGCTGACCAGCCTGCAGACACTGACCTGCAGTGACCTGGTCCTGGTCCTGGTCCTGGTCCTGGACCTGGTTGTAAAGCAAGCTCAAGAAAGCTGGCTCACTCGCTTTTGAACTTTCCCTCCCGTCATCCATTTGATATGATATGAAGCATCAAGTGAAGCATGATTCATAACAAAATAGTTAGTTGACAGCTGATAGTGATTCCTTATAATGATCACCAACTGGAGGTCACACTGGCTGCGCTGCTTCATGTTTCAACTCCAACTTGAGATAAACGACAGAAACCGGCCTCATCCGGTATTAATCCTGACCACCTCGGAGAGTAAGTGCTGTGTAAGCAGACAGCAAGGGCTGACTCTTCCACAAAATGTTCTGACCTTTAGTAACCTTTGCCTTTGTAACTCTGTCTCTTTGACAGGACGGTCTGTTCTTTGAGTTTGTGTGAGATGAGTCCCTGGAGTTACAGCAGAGGCATGTCCAGGGTTTGGTCAGGATGGGGGCCTCTATTGTTCGCATTTGTCTGTATCAGTGTGTGTTTGTATGTCGTGTAAGTGTGTGTGTGTGTGTTTTAGGCAGCTCTGGAGAAAGCTCTTTCCTGTGTGGCGCTGGAGGTTCCTTCTGGGGCTGGGCGGCCCGCAGACATGCTGTCTCGCTCCAGTTCCACCACAAGGCCTTACCATTGTTCTGCGCCTTACTGCCTTTGTCCTGTTCAGTCTGCCAACCCCCCCCACCTCTCCCACCCTCCTACACCTCCACCCTCTCCTCCTGTCTCTTGCCCTGCAGGTGCAGCTGATCCGTGGCCCAGAGAAGGAGGAAGTGCAGGCCTAGAAACAATAGCAGAGCCCAGCTCCTATTTATATATCAATTCTTTGTGTTATCTATGCGTTTGGCTGCTTATTTGGGGGTTTTGACATCAGTATGTGTAATTTTGTAACCAGACTGGATTGTAAAACCCCCTGTGTCAGCATATAAACATGTTCAGCCTGTTGTGGCCAACAAGATTATGGGATTCCCCCTTTGACCTGAGTTTAAAGTCCATTTTTATGCTACTTGTAGTGTCATTACTCACAGTGGATGCAGTGTATGGCTAACTGCATTAACATAGCTCAACGCTTTACAACATGTCAACATTCACACATTGATGGCAGAAGCTGCCATGCAACGTGCCAACCTGCTCATCAGGAGCAATATAGCACTTTTACACACACACATGCTCATTTTGGGGTTCAGATTGTTGCCCAATGACACTTTGACAAGCAGACTGTAGGAGCCGGGGTTTGAACCACCGACCATCTGATTAGTAGACGACCCTCCTGAGTCATAGCTGCCCAGATACCGACACCTTTTATAGTTGTAATGTATTATTATGTGCTGTGGAATGCACCCATATCCCCCTCAGATATTATTTCATATTTCAAAAGCTTGATCTTATCACAGATGTGGAGGAATTAAACTGATAGCTGTGCTACCAGTTCTACACGTTCACTACAATAAATGTGTGATGTAATGGTGCTGTACAAAGGGTTGACACTGTATCTGCCAGTCAAGTGTGATCTGTCAATGATATCTATCCTTACAAGTGTCCCGAGAGTACTTAAGAGTTACTGCAGGTCAACACTTACATTACAACACTGATCAAAGTGCTGGGTCAGTAAAATGTGGCAGACAGATAATGTGTTGTAGGGCAGTGAGTGCATGCCCGGGTGCATTTTGAAGCCTTTCTCAGACTAAATGGACACTGGAGTGTAAATCACTGAGGGTGGAAAGTGAGATTATTGTTGTGCATTCACAACTGCATTTCTTTAGTACAACATAGTGAGGACTTTCTGTTGTTTCCCATTTAGAATAATATTAAAGATGTCTTCAGAAGTGATTTAAGTTAAAAATTCATCCCTGTTTGTTTTCTTTCAGAGACTCGAATACGATGCAATCTGCACCAAGAAAATTTGTGTTGAAATATTTTCTGGATTTGCAGATTACATTATTTTAAAAGATGTATGTTACAGAAAAGAATACAATTCTGTTTCAGTGTGAGGGGGCATGATGGTGCAGAGATAAAGCCTTAACAATGTGAAAGATGAATCTCTCGAGGGAAACAAAGTGAAATGTGTCTGAATGAAATGTGAGCTGCTCAAAACTCCACAGCTGAGGAGGAAAAATATGATCACTATGGAGGAAACAGGCACTGTTCACACAGCAAGCTTGTCTTATGACAACTGGAGCATTAAACTCTGAAAGTGTAACAAAGCACTAAAATGTTCTTGTGTCCTGTACAGCGTAAGACATCCTCTGATGAGTCTGCAGTGCCAGCGGCTCTGCTTCAGGCTGAATGCTCACTACTAACATGCTGATGTTTAGCAGGTTTAATGTTTACCATGTTCAGTTTAATGAGTTAGCTTGCTAACATTTGTTAACCAGCACTACACACAGCTGCACACTTTACACATCAGTGTTGCAGGTATTTTAGATTTTCCTCAGGCGTTGACAAACAGGCATCACAAAGCGGAGCGAGTTATACATACACACAAACACATTCATCACTCAGCTGGCTGTGATGACTGAGAGTCAGTCTACTCTCAGACTGAACCAATCAGAGCAAAGCTGGATAACACTGTCTGATACTCCAATATAGGGATGAGACATGCCTCTATGTGAAGGGCAAAAATAGAACAGGAAAAATATTATACAAAAACATAATAAATGTAATACACCTATTAATCATGTTTGTCTGAGATTGAAACGTTGCTCTGTTCAGTTCAATTTGCTGTGTGCTATCAGTACGTTACCAGGTATCTATCTATCTATCTATCTATCTATCTATCTATCTATCTATCTATCTATCTATCTATCTATCTAGTGGTGGACCGACAATGAATACATTAAAAACAGATGTACATGAGATTATGTTTATTGCAATGATAATTAAAGATGAACAAAGAAACACATGCAGCCTCTGTCTGTTTATAACAAAGACCTTTTTAATATTCATTTTTGCAATTCCAAAGTGAAATGTGCACAACAATAGCTGCTTTCAAACACACAGACCTGCCCAACATCCATCAGCTGAGACAGGAACTTGATAAAGAGAAAGGAAACCGATAAGGCTCAATTGCTCTGTAGCTGATCCATATCTGAGAGGCAAACGTCAGGCATTACGCCACTGAGAGAGCGGATATGTAGTCCGCCTGCTATAGTCACGCTTTGGTCCTGGCTGGGTTTACGTCTATGCTCTACATGAGCTACTGATGCGTTAAACAGCTGCTGTGCTCAGTTCATTAGGGCATCCAACATAATACACATGTATTCAAAGATATAATGCACTTTGTTCACTTGTGATATGGTTTGCATCATTTACTCCCTCCAGCTCTCTTTCAATACAATCTTGCAAGAAATGTCCATAAGTGCTCCACAATCTTACACATCTAGTGGTTAATTTCACAAACACAATGGCTCCAGCGGTGGCCTGAGCCTGAACTCTTCCAGCTCAGAATGACAGTCCAGCTGTTATGCTCATAAAAATCTGTCAGTGCTGATTACAGGAGGCAAAGATAAAATCTCCCACCTCTCTTAAATTTTGATCCAATGATTATGACAGGAGAGACAAGATTTGAACAATAGAAATAAATGTTTTCTTACATATTATTATGTAACAGTGTATCTACAGTACATCCATCACATTACATTAACATGCTAGCACACCATGAGGCTGTAATACTCCAGAAAACATCCAACAAATGATTTTTGGATGAATGAAAAATGTATAAATTACATCAAAGACTCACAACACTGTAAAATGTTCCAATCAAAATATTTTTCTTTATATCAAAAAGTGTAACAACATTTCCAGCCCAGATTCTTCTTACTGGAAGTTTGACCTGAGAGGAGTCCATGTATCTTCAGTCAGAAGTTTATCATCTGTACAGCAACTATTTAAGACACATTACACTCAATTTATTGGGAGAGTTTGGATTCTGGATAAACACAATGTGTTCATGAGAATCCCACTGCAGATATTTATGGTGTAGGTTTCAATACATAACTCAGCATCACCCCCACAATACTAGATGGATGTATCATGTGATCAGGCCGTATTGTGCTTTAATTTCTATCACCCACAGTAGTGTTTAAATCTTTAATTCACTTTGTGATACAAGCGATGGTGAATGGGAGAGTTTTCTGTAAAGTCGATGTAATTCCTTTCATTCACTGTCTGCTAAATGTGGTGATTGCATTTAGCAGAAGTTTGCAGTGGACATGTCTTTACTACTTTACTAGTTACTGAAAAGCAGCAGATAACTCCCCCCCCCCCCCTTGTTTCAAGTTAATTCCACTCTCAGCAGTCTCTTCTGGCATCACACACTTAAAAACATACAGTCCAAGATCCAGCTGGCAGGTAGTTCCACGTGGTTTCTCTGCAGACAGCGTAACCCCTTAATCTACACCATCAGCCTCAGCTGCTCTCAAGAAGAGAAGAAGCTGTAGTTTGAGTTTATGTTAGCATGCTAACATGCCAAACTTAGCATGTTATGATTTTTAGTTTTAGAAATATCCTGCTACATATATCATCCTCTGGGGACTATGAATGTCAATATGACTGTCAATATAAAGTTTTCCACGTCATCACAGTTAATGAAAAGGTTGCAATCCTGCATCTCTGCCATGAAAGTAAGGGTGTGGATATTGAGGAAGTGCGTATGCTACAACTCCCTGTGTTGGCGTCGGACATAAACTGGGAAGTGTGTGGAAGTCCTGGTGATACTGGGTTGGACTTACACTGATGGACCGACATTGTTGCGCCCTTGCATACCTAAAAGTCTCATTGTGACCCAAAATGCCAGATACGCCCCTCTGGCTGTCTGATATTACATGTTTGCTGTTAAACAGGAAAGTTTATTACCTTGAAACAAGACTTAACCTTTAGGTCTGTGAAGCTTTTCTCAACAAAGAGAAGAGATCCCAGAACCTGAACTGAAATATATACTGCATCTCATCCTCCCTCTGCTGCTGCCAAGATGTGAGAGGCTGTATTTATCTTGGCCTATAATCAACATCACCATGATAATCAGAGCGAGAGAGAGGCAGTCGGTAGTCGTTAGGCAGTGACGGTGGGCAATGAGGGCTCTTAATCTAGCAGCTGATGTCGGCTCAGAGCAGCACTGAAGATGAAGGCTTTGGCAAACCAGCAGGGCCACATGATAAAAGTATGACTGGTACAGAGAGGGACATTGTTAACAGAGGGGCTTTAATGGGGTCAATACTCTCAACTGCAGGTTTTTATCATGGTCATGATCTGTTTCACTTCGTTAAGAGGTATCTATGAAATGCATGGAATATTTCATGATCAGAAAACAAAGGAATACTTATTAACACATGCCCTTATTTGTAATTTCCTGTCACTTCTCCTCTTAAACCTTATTTTTCTTGACACAGAACTGACTCATTGAAGTGTTCATGTAACACAGAGTTTTTCACACAGTATCAGTGTCAACAATGGGCTGTGAATAGGGGAAGAGATAAAAAAAGCTTTTCAAAGAGTTTGGAATAAATTCCACTGAACATAAACAGTGGAAAAAAATAGACTTGTGAGTGTTGGGGGAAGGTTGCTACAATAACAGACCATCTAACATTTATGTTCTTAATAAAGATGAAAACTTTTCAGAAACAAAGGCACTGAAAGATGTTTTCTAAAATTAAATATTTGTATCTTAAAATATATCTACTACATTAATCTATCATATGTGTTTCTAGTTAATAGATGGACATTTGGGCTCCATTATCATTGACTCCCCCAACCTGACAGACAGTAATTGTTTCTTCTTCTTCTTAGTTATCAATAATTTTTACTGGAAAGTGACTTTACATGACTATTTCCATTATAACCAGTAAATAGCTGGAATGAAGCGTCTCAGTAGTGAAACCCAGCCAGTCCAACAGTGAGCTGAGGACATCAGAGGCTTTTGGGCTGCACACAGAGCATTAACACACTCAACAACAGTGAGTAAAACCTACGACAGTGAGTATCTGCCTGCATGTGCTTGGACCGCCCTGCCTGCCCCAGAACCGGTTTCAAACCTGTTCAGATTAACCTTGTGGGTCAAGTCAGACGGAGCTGGCGAGAGCATAGCAGAGCACACCGCTCCTTTATCCAGGCAGCCTGGCACCTACGGCAAAGCCTATAAGCAGATCAGCTGTCAGCCGGCCAGAACAGATGTATCACAGCATACACTAAACAGCAACCTCTACTGAGCCGGCAGAATTGAGTGTTTTAGTGACACAATTCTGTGCTTGTCTCCTTGGAGAGCTGAGTTTGGGTTTGTTTTTAGAGCACTGTCCCTTTATTCGGTGCTGTGATCCAGCCAGAAGTGCTTACAAGGACGGGCACATCCCTCTTAGTGTATCTGGTAATGCTCAGAAACCTTGCGAGGGACAGCCAGAGATCAGCGGCGTCCAAATCCTGCTCAGCTTTTTTTTTTTGTTTGCATCAAAAACCGGGATGACAGATCAGTGGCTCCATACCTGCAGATGATGTATGTTCAGTCAGATTTAGAGCCATGAGAACACACTGGTGCAGCGAGAAGTTACTAACCCTAAGCTTATTATTGCCCACAATCATGAGTCATGCATTTACTCTGGCAGGAGTTATGTCACAACACAGGAGGTCGGCCTCTTCAGGAAGCAGTTCAAAGCTTGTGGGCAGCTTGCAGTTTGCCACGAAGTTAATTTTCGTTAGTTTGCACAAATTATGCTTTCAAGGAGGGAAATTACAGTGTCTCCAAACCCCAAATCTCTCATCATTTTTGGCTCTATGTTAGCTTGATGTTGTGGAATGGGATGCTCTGTCTATAATCTTTCTCCCCTCTGATCCAAGCCACTAGAACCTTCATCTGTTTGGCTGCTGTTTTTAATGATCTGAACCTATGAGTGTAAATGCAGTGGGGAGCATGGAGAACCACTGGGACAAAAGACTGTTTGCATTGAATCAAAGACAGCAGGTAGAGACGAGTGTGAAGCACGGCGACTTCATGTGCCTGTTGACTCAGCAGGGCTTGTCTACTACCTGGAGCAGGTAAACACTGAGATGAGATGGATGAGATTACTGTTGGCGTCCACGTGGAGCCTTGAAAACTGGTTCAAACCTGCTTTCTTGATTTTGCATGCACAATGGGACACCTTCTTTGTTCTTTGCACTTGCGTTACCTCGCTGATATGTTCTGTTCTCAGTCTCACTGATCTGTGTATGGATGGCAGGATTATGGCCCAGAGGTCATAGGTCAGATCACTGCAGTCTGCTGTGTCTATCATTAGAGCTTTCTGATACCATCTGAACACAAACGTATTTTAGTATGAATTACAATTTTGTTAAAAGTGTCATTTTGCATTTAGCATATGCACATCCTCAGCTGCATCGGCAAGAATTTTCTAAAACAGGTCCATGTTATGATTTTTTTCTCTACTATCATTTAAATCATAATGACTGAGTTTCACCTTCAGGCTCGTTTGGGTTCAGAGAGAAAAGACCAGAGAGGATCAAGTGTGGATGCAAAGTGGAGAGCGCCATCTGGTGTTACAACAGTATTACAGTAATATTCTGAAAATCATTCCATTTATTTGGAGGATATTGTAAAAAATATTTAGTATGATACTTTATCTATTTAACTACTTTATTTTACTCTCTATTTATTCGGTTTTGTCCAGCTGCTACACTGAGGATTGCTGCCAAACTGTATTTCTATCTATCTAAATGTTTTCTCCTCCACAGTCACTGGATGCATAAGCTGCTCCTTGTCAAGCCATGTTAGATATCACACAGCAGTAATGTTTCAATCAAATATAAGTGCCTGACTTTTATTTTTCTCTTTATGAATCTCTCATGCAAAACAAATTAACTGACTAATCGTAGCTAATACTGTACCAGACTGAACAGATTGCCATGTTAATTCATGTATGTACAAACAGATATATAAAAAAGTCATAAGCTGCCAGGAATTATGCATTTGCATAATTATGCATGCATTTGCTGTATGGTGCATCAGTGGATGGTCACAGAAAAGTGAGATATGTAATTTAACTCACATCCTGTATGTCAGGAGTGTTTCTACAGTAGCTGATGGTCACAGTTTTATAGCTTAGATAATATCATTTATGGCAATATTTAATGGAACTTAACTACTCTGTTTAGAAAAAGCTCTTTTTCACAGAAGACATACTGACTTATCATAGCAGGAAAAGCACAGGTTTCACTAATAACATTAACGATGTCACTGAATGGTGACATCGTTAGTGAAAAGATGTGACAGTGTGAGCCTGCATGAATCATACTGAAGCAGCTAAATGAAATTCAGCCATCATTAATGTTCCTACTGTGACATATCAAAATGTCTTCTGTGAAAAAGGCCTGTTTAGGTTTTTCCACTGAGTTAACATGCATACATCACAGCTCTGGAGCCAGAACACCTAACTGAGATGCACCCTTAATTAAGATTAATTAAGGTTATTATTACACCTGGGGTCTTACCACTTATCTGCAGATGTGATAAAACCACTGCAAACACTGCTGCAAAGGTGGGTCTAATTATTACTGTAATACAGATTCAGTGTACACTGTCATCAAACTCTCACTTGTTTCTTTAGATAATCACACCATCTATTGGTCAAAGTACGTACTTCAACTGTGCTGCTTCTATAAATCTTTGAGCCCTTGTATCCTAACAAAGCCCTGATTCTACTACCCAAATATGGGTTTCTGACTTCTCGGCCTGCAGCAAGAAGTCAGAAACACACTGCTAACCAAACAAGAGCATGATACAAGCATGCATTGCTCTCTGGGTGAAACAATAAACAAAAGAGCTCCAGGCAGGAAAGAATGGCGCTTCCTCTGTTTGCATCCAGCAGCTGGAGCTATTTTCTATCCATTTGCTATGCAGATTCTTTACATTGTGCTTTGTTCAGATTCCAATGGTCATTGTTGCTGCTGCTAATTCCACAATTTGTCACAGCAAGCTAAACAGATAGACACAGGAGGGAAAAAAGCCCAGAACAAACATGAGGCTTATGACTCATTGCGTTTGATGCTTGCCAGGGAAACAATGCTTTGATCTACTCAAAGGAAAAATTACACTATGACTCATTTTCTATTATACTCAGTCCCACTACAAGATGTACAGTAGGACAGTGGGACTTTAAAAGAGTGATAACTGACAACTCATTAACAACATGTAGTATGCAAATGAATCTTTTGAGCAATTCTTCTGCAAAATAATAACCTTTTTAAAAACTATTATCCCAAGAAAGTGAGTCTCAAAGGATACAAAAATGTTTTCTTTAAATCTATTATGCAGTGAAGGGTTTGCTGAAGTGACAACATGAGATTGTTTCACTTCTTAGTTCTTCTTATCACAAACCACCTCCTCTCAAATCCCCAGACAGTGAATGAATTGTACTTAATGTGAAAATTAGCTCAAAATGTTCTGAACTATGACTCAGCTGAACAGATTGTGGATCTCAAATCACACATTTAATTTCTAAAGATGTTCCATTTGATTCATTTTCAATTATTTAATACAGACCTGAATAACTATGAAAGTGCATCAAAATGTTGAAATCAGAGATGTGAAAACATTCTTTACGTAACGCAGGTCTGGATGAACAGATTTCACTTTCTGAGGAAAATAACGATACAAATATTCTCAGACTGTAACGTCTCATTGATTGTATTTAAAATCAATACTTTTGAAACTGACAATTTCTAAAATTCTGAAAAAAATTCAATACAGTCTTTCAGAAAATGTATTTTTGTTAGTGTGTAAAACATTTTCATGCACAGTGTTGTGGAACCTGATCCAAGTGTTACATGAAATAAATTAAAGGAATTAAAGGCTCTTTAATTAAATTCATTCATTTAGTTAAATGATCCAAATGATCTTGTCTTGTCATATCAGTCTGCATGTAAAGTACATTCCCACACAACAATAAACGGTTGGATTACATAATTCAAGAAAGTTTTTAAGAATCAGCAAATTTTCATACCTTACGTAAATAAATGGAAAACAGTAGCAGTAATATATCTGAACATCTGAACCTTTACAGCTTGATCTGTAATTAATGAGTTACAAATCAAAAATCAGTGTTACGATCCTTTAAATCCTCTTAATTCCTAAAGGATTGATGTGGTTTTGATCAGTTCTACAACTAATATGTCACCAGACTGAATGCATCAGCATGCTTGTGACTGGAAGTTGACTTATAACACCAGAATATGACTGGTCCTGTGCGCATAGTGAGGAAGTGAAAAAATGTGACCACAAAGAAAAATACGTCATGATTACAGCTCATATTAAAGGTTTATGACACTAAATGATACATGACTCTAAACTAAACCAAAAGTTTAACAGAGAAGCAACCTTTGTGAAAGCAATTAGGTCATCGTGGTTCTTATAAAACCCCGCAGCGTCGCTGGAGCGTTCAAGGCCAAAGCAAATAACCAGTTGTTCTCAGTGATTGCTGCTGCCAGTTGCCCGGCTCCGCACCGGGCCCCTGAGCCGCTCTGCAGCAATATGTTTCAAAACAATTCAGCTGCGTTTAAGGAATAAAGGGTAAAAAGGTTATAGATTTTATAGTCAGGGCCGCGGGGCTGGCAATACAGGCTAATCTGACAGATATTTCTATTGTTGCTGTTGGTAATCTAATGCTCCGATGGCCCTCTCTCTTCCTCCCTCTGTGTTTTCCTCCTCTGTATTTCCTCTCCCCCACCCACTGTGTCTTCTCCGCCTGAACTGAGCGTCGCCAGGCCACCAAGATGGTTATAATTATCTTGACAAACGGAAATATGGTTGTTGGATTTGACACGGCCATTTTCACTTTAATTGCTGTTTGGATGCCAGCAGCGCCTTTTGTTGCGCGGCACAGTTTAATCATTGCGGGGGAGAGAGCTGGTGTGTGTGTGCAGCCCCAACCAGAGCTATCAGCATGGAGATGAGCTGAAGTGTCAGCTGTAGCACATAAACACAGACTTTCAGCACACAGAGCGCCACCCGTAATTACAGAGTCAGAGCCGCCATGCGTCGCTTGAGTAAGACGAATCAGAGAAAAGACCTGGAAAGAATTAGTTTGACGTCAAGAGCAAATGATGAAATCTTGGATTCTGAACCCACCTGAGAGGAAGAGATAATAAATAATTGTTGTTCTGCTCAACTGGAAACGTCTTGTGCATTTTAAGGTGGCGGTTTGATACATGACACAGACATGACTCATGGGAGTTCAGCTGTATGTTTCTCACTTTTTTTTTGTTGTTTTTTGTTTCAATAGAAAATAAATTAAAGATTAAAAAGGTCAAAATTGACTCAGTAGCAAAAGAAATATCTTTGACTTTGACTCCCCAGTATGGATCACTGCATTTTCATTTCCTGTAATAACACTAACTTCTCTCTGTTGGACCCTTAAAGGCCCACGTCTCTCTAACTCCACAGACCCAGTTTGTAATTCTGGCGTCCTGAACAATCTGAAATCTCCCTGCAAGTTTAAAGTCCACTTCTGCTCTTGTTCCTTCAGTTGGATGTTTGAGCTTCATTGTGCAGAATTGTCC
Organism: Thunnus albacares; assembly: GCF_914725855.1. Lineage (NCBI taxonomy): Eukaryota > Metazoa > Chordata > Actinopteri > Scombriformes > Scombridae > Thunnus > Thunnus albacares. The sequence goes on from NC_058107.1 coordinate 442,693, forward strand.
CACCCTGTCTGGACTTTGTGTGTTTTTTGGTCTTTTTATGTTCTTGTGTTCTTTGGGGTCTCCTGGTTTGCAGTTCTGTTTAGTCCTTCTGGTCATATGGGTCGTGTTATATTTGGACTGCCTTTTGTTGTTTAGCCTGGTGTGTTGTGTACTTTAGTTTAGGTTCATGGTGGTTCTTGGACAGGTCGGTGTGGGTTGTATTTAGAGTATTGTGTTTTCTGGGTTTTGGTTTTGTTACTGTGTTTCCCTCGTTAGCTCCACTTCCTGTGTTTCCCTCAGCCAATCACTCCCAGCCTGCCCGTGTGTCTCGTCACCTGTTCCCCCATTCCCTGATTAGTTTAGTCTGTATTTAAGGTCTGGTTTTGAGTTGAGTCTTTGTTGGATCATTCGTTTTGTCTCGTCTGCTGGTTCTGTTCAGCTCTGTTTGCCTGTTCTTGACCATCCATGATTAAAGGAGATTTTCCAGCCTCTGCGTTTGGGTCGACTCCTGCTTCCCCACCCTGACGCAGAATGATGTACGTGCAGAGTTTGACACTAGAAGGCTGTTTTCACAGCCTGAGTGGTACATCTCATGATGTAAACTAGAATCAGTGGCGTGCCCCTTTATGAAAGGTAATCACAGATGTTATCACATCATTTAGATGTTTAAAGCTGTTACTTCATGAAAACCCCAGTGTATCCTCAGTAATGTTCAACCAATAAATTTGTCACAAAGTTTTTGGCCTGTTCCAACAAATCATAAAATAGGATTTCTTTTTTGCTGAAAACAACTAAAAATTTTGAAATTTTCACCCCTGATGAAAAGTCAGAGCATCGACAAAGTTACTACAATTCATCCTGAGGGGAGATTTTTGTACGTTATATTATCCCAATCCAGCCAGTAGTTGTATTTATTTAAGCCATTACACTATAGCACGGCTGAAAATATTTATTACAGCTGCTTTAAGGAAGTACTGACATCAATTAAAGATTTCTGACTGAATAACAGTCTTCTGATGAATTAAGTGTTCTTTTAAAGTCGGTGAGGGTATCAGTGCCTCTCAGTTTATTATTAATATTTAATAATTTTATCCTCAGTTTTCGGGTCAGGTTTTGATTTAAAATGTGTTATTAAAGTATTTGCAGTATTATATAAATGAGTTCATGGATGCCATTATTTGTGTCATCACTGGGTTCGAATTAAAAACATACATTTGACTTTGTCAGAGTTGTAAACAATTTTAAAATTCATGAGAGAAAGACGGGTGTCACACAGTTCACCAAACTTTCTTCTCTCTTACACTCAGAAGCTGTCATATGCCAGCAGTCAGAGCTGGAGAGGTAATGCTTCGTTAATGCTTTCTGTGTGGCGAGACAGGCATGATCCCTGCCTGCCCTTGATGATGACGCACAGCTGAAAACAGCTGATTCACGCTTCATATGGAAATGAAGGTGATGGCGTGTGCGCAACCCATGATATTGACCTCCCACAACCCCTCACAACGAAGAAGGAACTGGCCAGTGGTTTCAGTTCCTCTTCATTCAGCTGCTTCTGGATGTCATTCCTAGTGACCAGACACCGCAATACCGCAAGATCGTCTGGGACAGGCATCATACAGGCGAGAGTGTAACAATTAAATATAAATCTCCAAAAGAACAGGAAGCACAGACTGGTTCAGACACGTTTTTGTAACCTGAGCTAATATCCAAACAGTCTCATTTGTCCTCTAGATTAATTTAAAGGAGACTGTATCTCTGACCTCCTACCCAGTGATCCTGTCTAACCCCATTAAGCTGAGCAGGATGTAGCCTTCAGTCACAGGAAGCATAAATGCACACACGTCATCCTGCGAGGGCGCTACGGTATACGTTCACCTTGTAACTTCATTTATTTTGACGTGTAGACTGAAGGATAATGATCCTGCACTACACCTTCCTGCACATGCAGAGTATCAAATTATCCACATCACTCATTAAAATTGTCATATAACAAGTACTAACCCAAGCTTAATGTGTATGACACTGGGTGACATTGGCTTGCATGACATATGTGACATGTATGAAGTGAAACCAGAGGCAGCGTTTGCACATCAGGGGTAACACACACACACACACACACACACACACACACACACACACACACGTGGTGAAATTGCTCCACATCCAGTCTGGTAATTACACAGACGCCCTTGTTGTTTGCGGCAGCATCTGGCTTAAAATATGGAAGCAGATCTAGATCTGTAGATAGGGTGAGAAAATCTCTTGCCTGCGAGGTGCCTGGAAGCCGCACGCTTTCTCCTCGCCGTTGCTCCCAGTCCTTTGATGGGCTGGAGCCGGAGAGGAAGTGCATGGCTGAGCGTGGTTAATTCCCATCGGGCCTCACGGAACGACAACAACCAGGGGGCACTGAGAACTCATGCAGCCAAGTTAGATGCAGCAACAGTGGTGAGCATGAATGTTTAATGGCCTGCTTTACAAACAGAAGACACACGTTTGGCAGTGCATGAATCAATTAAATAGACGGAGGAGACAGAGGATGTCACATATACTTGACGCTGTCTATGGAAATGAACAGTGCAGCATATACTGCACAGTCTGGTGTGTCCTTGCCTGTGACAACTTAGCCTGATCAGTGTTCAAGGTCCTCCTACTGTATCCTTGTGTCACATCGTACTGTGAGATGATACACTGTAAATTGTCAAGATGCTTTATCCAATATGGCTCATTAACAGTGCTGGTAGCCCCTTGTGTTTATACTGTTCATTAACAGTTTTAATTATGCCAAGAGGGAAACTGCATTTCCATATAGTAATTGTAAAAACGCCTTTTACATTAGCAATTTCTTTGATTATTTTAATTTATACAGACTAAGAATGAAGGACTTACACACTTCTTAGATCTGTTGGCCCACCACTTTGATCCACAACTACTGGATGAATGAATGAAACTTTGTTGACAGACATTCATGGTCCACAGAGGATGAATCATACTGACTTTTCCTCTTGTGCTACCATGAGGCTAACATCTGTGGTGTCCAATGAAATGTCTAAACAGCTTTAGGATGGTTTGCCATGAAATATAATACAGATATGCATGGTCCCCAGAAGATGATCTCCTGAGCTTCACCAGCACATTTTCACATATCCAGTGAAATATCCTCTGATCTGACCTTTCCTTTAGCGCCACCAGCAGTTTGATGTTTTGTTTTTTAGTGAAATATCTTGACAACTACTGGATGCGTTGCAATGACATTCACGGTCCCTGCAGATGAGCCCACTGACTTTAACGATGTCATGATGTTTAGCACTAGCGTGTTTAGTGCTGATGTTAGCATGTTAACATGTACACACATGGTAAACATTATAACCGCTAAACATCAGCCTGTTTCACACTGTAACAAATTGTTTGTTTGGATTCATAGAAGAAATCCAGAGATATTACTTATTTACTTAACTAACTATAAATAATCTCTGTCTGTATGTCTGTGTGTCCTTCCAAACGTTCATCTGATCAACTTCACTTTGGCGGGTGTATTGCTGAGGACCAAAGGAAGTGCAGTGTCAAATTTGGTGCAATTTGGACATGCGACAGGTTCAATAATAATAATAATAATAATAAACTTTGAATAAACAAGCGATCAGAGAGCCGCTTCACTCTGCAGCAGCAGGGCGGAGCCAGACGGAGGTAAACCTGCCATAAGAGGAGGAATGGAGGACATCTCTCTTCGTTTGATAACGTTAAAATTTACGCTATGTTGTTGGCTTCCCGACTCATTTTAAAAAAGACGAGAGAAAAATAGAGAGAGAGGGTGAGCGAGCAACAGAGAGAGAGAGAGAGAGAGAGAGAGAGAGAGTGCATGGCAGAGTAAGGAGAGGGAGCGGTGGAAAGCTTTCTGCAGTATTTTCATGTCATTGGCTGCTTCCCATGGGCAGTTCAAAACCTGTATGCAAATAAACCCACTCAAATGATCTGAACTGAAGCCACAGAAAATAAACAATCTGAGAACCCAATAAGATTGATCCACTTTATTTTAGGAAAGCTCTCTGTTATGTGTTTTATCTTTAAATGCAGCCCTCATTATACTTGAAATGAGAAAAGATTCACTATTACAGTACTTAACATCTTAACAGCTTCTTTCATGTTGTTGGTGTGCATATTCATTCACAGCCCACATCAACAGTATTCATTTTTCTATGCGATGAAGAAGCAGCCGGAGGCCGAGCAGTCGGCATGTTTGCACTAGTTATTCTGAGGGAATAATAATGTTGCTGATTGCAGTTGTAAACAGTTACCTCCCTGACCTTGGCTGCACTATTAATCCCTCCAACTGTGACTTTATCCACAAAGTCTTTGCAGGACAGCATCAGCATTGACCTTAATACATCATGTTCTGAATTAGTTATCCGAATCTAATACTTTGGCACCCTCAGGGTGGATCTTGTGTCGTTCAACACTGGTAAAAAGATCGCTTAGTTGTAATTTGATGAACATGCTTATGATGAATGGCTGAGATGGAAGATTAGATGTAGTAAATTAATAACTAGGTGTTATATTTGATATCCATATTATATTTGCAATAGTGAAGATGTTCTTTTATAATTCCTGCATGGGAGCTCATGCCAGTCCTGTGAGACAGCGAATAAATTGATGTGATTTTAACCAGAATGAAAAACATTAAATTGCCTGTGGATTAATTATAAAACAAACATAATGAATCTGTTTTTTTTAAAGCCAAATAAAAGATTGGATGAGAATCAAAGAATGTTTCTGAAAAATGTGTGGAACTGAAAATCTTTACTGGAAAGTGACAGTATAATCTTGACTTCTCCTGGTCAGATCTTCTTAGCACGGTGACAGTTATCCTTATGCAGAGTGGAGATAAGAAACTTTTAATTTGCACCTCTCCAGTTGTCACTGCTAATCTGTCAGAGATAATATGCCTCCTCAAGCCCATCAAAAAGACTAATCAGCAGCTAACCTGATATGCTACACTCCAAGCAGCTGGCCAATTTAACACGACACCTATACAGAGGTCACACGAAATAAGATTTGAACACTCTTACTTTGATTTTAGTAACATGTTGAATTCAGACATTGTACATTTAATGGAGTGTTGTGTGTTTTATTACAACTAGAGGTGATATATATATAGACTTGTTACATCAGCTGTTATTTCACATTCCAGCACCTAAAGGTTAGTCTTTGTTAAAAAGCACTACAATGCACCTTTGAGTGATTTCAACCACAAGAGAAAATACAGAGAAAGTGCATCTTCTCTGCAGCCAAGAGAGGCGGGACTGTGCTTTCAGTTGGTCGATATGATAGTATAGAATTTCCTTCAGAGCTCAATGATGAAGGGTCTGAATAACGGCAATCACTGGTGCAGTAATGTGTTAATTTAATTTGGAGCAGTATCTCACCAGAGGGATCATTTATATTGAACAGGGATAAAGTGTTTCATATGCAAACAGTAATGTGTTCATCTTTAATGTCAAGCCACATTATGTAACCAACATAAGCTCAGTTGACATTTAATAAAACCCTCATTGGAGAGGAAAATGCTTCAGTTGTTTCCTAAATGAGGCCTTTAAGTTGTAGTTTATATAGATGTAAATTAGATGTGTACAATTTGATATATAGTGATAATTTGACAGAACAGTAACACTTCGGCTAAACACACTTACACTCATCAAAAACATTTTTTCGCTTAACATTTAGAAGTTGAGAACAGTTATTCTAAGTACAGAGTAAAGGCCACATTTAAAATGAACAAAATAAATTTGAGCACATTTTTCATCTTGAGTTAAACTTTGTGAATTTTTACACACAAATTTGTGCAGCTGACCGTTAGCTGCTAGCTGTTAGCTGTTAGCCGTCTGACCACTGAGGCAACAGAGAGTTGGAGAGTCTGACATGGACGCTATCATAGCTTATTAGCATCCATTTATATCTCTCTGAATATAAACGGCTCCACAAAGAGAAAAGGTTTGCAGACAGTTCTGACAGGAGTCGACATAATACAAATATGTTTTTGTTAAGGGACTGAGCTAACTAAGTTTGCTAGCTCAGCAAGCCTTTGTCCCCTTCAGTAGCTCTTTATTGAATGACACAGTGTAGTGTCTGCTTATCAAAATGCCAAGAGGGAGTAAACTTCACAGTACAGAGAAATTAGAAAGCAGCCCAGAGAGCTACTGTGACCTAAAAATGCTAATCTGACTGGCTAGCTTGCTAGCAGTGAGCTCACCAGCTACAGTAGTTTAGCCTTGAGAGTAACCATGATGAATTTGAGTGAACAAGAAATTTCATGAAACACCTTCTCCTAAGAATCAAATTTACAGTCTATCTGTTATGAAAGTCTGCTGCTTGCAGGTCGATGCCCACGTCCCATCATGCATCTGAAATACGAGAGCCTGCGGACTGACATTTTCTAATGTCAGAGATCACTGAGAAAAATCCCTGAAATATTCCACGGGTGTCCCCTTGCACACATCTGCCCTCTGCTTCCACATTCTCCCATGCACTATTAACTACTGGCGTTTATACTGATGCCTTTCAATATTGATATGACAGCATCCTGACAGACTTGTCAATTAACTTGGAAGACTTCAAACAAAAGACCCGGTGAAAAGCTCTCGAATGACCTTCCTCCCACCGGGGGAAATTAATGCTACATGGAGTATTTTCTCCAGGATCTGATTACAAAGAGGAGATAGTATTTCAAATAACGCACCTGCCACTCAGGTTTAGTGAACAATACAGGTTTTCACCAGACTGACACCAAATGTTTTTTAAGGTGATCACAGGGGATTTGTCCTAATCCAGATATTTTCCATGGTATGGGAAATATGGGAGACATTCATTATTGAAAGTGAATTAAAAACAACAATGGAGGCTGTATTTGAGCCTTTCTGACAGTGTGGGTAGATGCTTCCCTATAGTCTCACTTCTTTACTGAAACACTAGGAAGCCAACGAGACACAATATGGAGAGACGCCACCGGCAACATTAACAATCAGACTATGCAGGTTGGAGTGTCTGGATTAACAAATGTGTTTTGTGATAATTAACATTAATATTCTAAGCATTAATGTACTGCGCACAATATGCATTAAAATAAAAAGAAACTGATGATGAGAATCTTATGTCAAGGGCCACATACTACCTTTTTTTCAGAGACTTCATTTATATCTCATGGTCTTCATCAGCAATAATAGTTATTGACTCGTATGCTTATTGTTATTTTTGGGGCATTTCATGCATTTATTAGATAGTGACATTAGTAGAGAGATTGCAGAGAAAAGAGACGGTGGATGACAAGCAACAAAAGTCCTCAAACCTCAAACCAGGGAGGGGTTCATGGCCGTAACCCCCTACGCCATGGGGTCAGGTCACAGACACTCTTATGTTAAATGCTTTCTCTATCCAAAGATGGTCTTTGGTGTCAGATGTGAATGTCCTGCTAGATGTTTCTCCAGCAGGTTTCAACCAACCTTAGATCTTTTCCCAGTCAATGCTGTGACATGTTTTGGTCTGGTTTTCATAGTCAGCTGATGCTTCCGGTGTTGCTTCTCTTGTCCAGGGTCCACAGATGTGATGCAGCCCAGTATCAATGCCCGCAGTGTGCTCTTTATGTGCCCTATTTTTGTGGAGGCTGTTTGGTATTTTCCTGACATTGACAGTCTCTTTGCCCATCTGTTTGGTATTTAGTGCCCAGCGCAGAGCACATGGTGCACAGGTGGGAGGAGAGGTGCAGACAAGTGGGAGGTTCATTCAAATGAAAGCCAGTTGTTGTATTTTGGTTGAAACATGGTTCTAGATGTTGTGCCGAAAATAGACGTCTCAGAAACACATCTGTTTCTGGTGCAACATCAATCTGCTGCCGCTGTGATTTTATCAACAGGATCAAACTAAATACTTGATGCAGACATGCTGCAATAACAGATTAATGCTTAAAATACAAACAGGTTATTTAAATTAAACACTCTCCGACCAAAATCAGCACAGAAAATAAAATTTAATGTGGTTAAAGCAGGAAAGTCAGTAAATCAGTCTGCATTGATCTATGAATGAATGTGGGTGATTCTTACAGTATCTGTTGTCCACAGCTGTTCATAGTGTATGAAAAGCTTTTCCTTCAGTTCTTTAAATCCCTGCAGCATCTGAAGGCAGCAGGACTGATATGTTGATAAATCCCCAGCCTCTGAGAAGTTTCATGCCGGAGCACAGTGCCATTACGCACGGCCATTCACTGTGTTTACCTTCATTAAATTACCTGAAAACGACACCAGGCCACTACAGAATAACCACACACATCTCTGCACACATCAGACTGGTCCGTTATAGACGTCGGCTTAGCAGCTCATCATAGCCTCTTTCCCAACTTTCTCATGTTTAATTCTTGAAATGCACTATGGTGCAAACCCTGTTCTGTAACATTAGTTAATGTGATTATTTATAAGTAGAGATACAGTCAGTCTGATGCAGTTATATAAATGGCTTCACCAAATATAATTCTTATTTTTAATTTTTTATTTCCTGCTTTATTATAGTAACTAACTGATGAAAAAACTCCATTTGCCTATGTATTAATATGGAAAATAAGGGGCAGTTTATATTCAAAAAGGAGTAGTTTGTATTACGTGTGGTCTGACCTCATCACGAAATCAAATGTGTCTATAGTTGTTATGAACAGCCTCACTTGAAGGTGGAGGGAGCCAACTGTGATATGGGGGAAGATGCGATATCATTACAGGGATAATGACACACATTTTCAGACTCTCCTGGAAGGCATTCACAGTGTTGCACTCAGTTGCTCACTTGAAAATGGGAGGAAATGGTTGTGTAAGGAATGAAAAAGAGAGCTGGAGAAAGAAATTCACATCCTGGCTCTTCTCTGCTTTCTCACTTCCACACACCTGGCCAACCACAGTATGAAATGGGTGCATGAATGTTGGATTGTTGGTTTTGGAAAGTTACAGAAACTTAAGAGCTAACAGTTTGTGAAGAGACTCTGACTTGAAGTTCCAGTTCCTTGACAGTCCAGCCTCTTCAGAGAGTCTCACCGGGATGTGGACTGGAGATGGGACTCCTCGTAGACGTTGCCTTGAGAAGCTCCTTGGACATGCTGGACCTCACTCCATCTGACATGTTGTTCTGCTGCTCAGAGTTAAAATTAAGATATTGGTCCATGTGAGTTTGTTTCATTTACACTGTGATCTTTATGCTCCTGTCATATTTTTTCTTTAATATATTAAATCTTTTCTGGCGTATGTGAAGATACTGTTAGTGACAAATATCAGTAACTGGGAGCTTAAATCCATCAATCAGCCCATGCATGCTCACTTTTGTTTTCTCAGCAACACACCACTCACTCCATTGTGACAGGGAAACCAAACAAACAACCACTCGGATGTGTTTGCAGCTCCATTCAAACTCTGATCAGTTTGATATCTCAGTTTAACATTAATTCATGCCTGGGATAGATTGACTGCTATTCAGCTGAGTCTGCTCTACTTATCAGGGCTGCCACCGTCCTTCCAAGGAATATGAGAATGCTAAAGTGGAGATGATGAAGCACCTGAAAGTGCTCCATAAATTCAGCTTCTTTAAAAGGAAGCGCTTCCATCATTCAGGGAGATTTAGCGCATAAGTAAGAGCCTTGTGTTTTTTACCACTGTTCTCAGCGCTGCCAAAGTCTAAACCGCCTGTTCATCAGACTCATCAAAGAGCTATCGTTCCACACGAGCCTGTGTTTGACTTCATCTCTTAAATCAACAGGAAATGCCTCCCAGTAGTCTATTGATTGCAGAGTCCATTCATTACTTACTTTTTTATAGCAACAAATCAATGATCAAAGTGCTGTAAAGAGAAGCCAAAACAATTTCACTGCCCTCTATTGTCAGATGACTTTGTCATTTTGGAATTTGAAGGATTTAAATTTTATATTGAGACACAGATAGTGTCACCAAATACAAACTAAAAAATAATGGGCCTAAAATTGGTCCCTGGGGAACACCACATGAGATAAAAACATTTTTCGAGCTAAAATTGCCAAGACAAACCTTAAAATCATGTCCTTGAAGGTCTGATAAAAACCAGTCCAGTACTGACCCAGATGGGCCAACCCACCTCTCAGGTTCTCCATTAAAATATCATGGTTGATAGTGTCAAATGATGCACTTAGATCCAATAATACTAAAATAGAAACACTACCATTGTCATTTATTCTTAAGTCATTAATTACTTTGACCAAGGCTGTTTTAGTACTATGGTTGGTAGAGATCCTGTATTTTGTTGGTTGTCAGGTGGTTGATTAACTGCTTGTGGACGACTTTTTCAATAATTTTGCTTTGGAACGAGAGGTTAGAGATCGGTCTGTAGTTATAAATCATAGATGAATCTAGAGTGGGCTTCTTTAAAAGAGGTGTTTGCAGTGGTTAAAATATCCTGGAAATATGGAAATAAAATCACTTGGAATTGAAGTTAGATTTTTGTAAATATCAAGATGCTCTAGAAGCTGGGCTTTATGCCATTCATGCCCAGCCCTTTTGCAGTCCCCTCTCTTCCTCCTTATCAATTCACTTTGATTTTAACAGGAGCAATATAATCTAAAACCAGTTCAGTACCTTGATTAAAGGCAATTACCATGATACCAGCTGAGTTAGCATGCAAGTACTGTTTCTATACAGTTCTTACACGATCAAGATTGATTTAGAAAAAGATGCAGTAATGGTCTGATAAAGCAATGTCAAGTGCTGACACGGCGAGGACATTAACTCCTTCAGATATAATTAAGCCTGAGGTATGAATAGATCCAGATACATGCTGAGAGGAACCAAAGGCCTCCAGCAGGTTGTTTAGCTCTCTAGAATAGTAGACTCCATTGTTATTATCTACATGGATATTTAAGTCACTAGAAGCCAACATAAAATCAAAATCTAAGGAAGTTTGGGACAACAGGTCATTGAATGCATCAATAAAAGGGCTAGTTGTTTTTGCACTATGAATAATAAGACAGGAGTTCTGCATTTCAGTGTCAGTGCAAGATATTCAAATGAATAAAATGAAGTGTACTCACCAAAAGTGAGTTGCCTCTATAAAAACATATCAGCGAAGAGTGCTGCTACACCTCCACCTCTTCTATCTCTAGACTTAAAAACATTTAAGAAGTTAAAATTCAGTGATGATGCCTCTGTTAGTGTACAACTACCACCAGTCCAGCCAAGTTACAGTCTAAAGTAACATGTCCAGCTTATGACCTGTAATTAGGTCACTAACCAGCACAGCCTTTCCTGTTAAAGATCTCACATAAATAATGAATAAAGCAAGCTTTAAATTAAAGTTGTCATTAATGGCATTAATCTGAATCAGACTTGATGGTTGGCTGACCTGTGTACAGTTTTCTGTGTAATAAAATGGGATCGCCTGCCTTCAACAGCTTGAGTGGGGTGAGGGATATTACTGGTGCTACCTATCCTCCCAACACATCATAGGGACTGAAAATTGAGTTTTTGGTGAGCAGTCTAGTGCCTCTGTGGTTTGAATGAAGGTTATCTTTCTTGTACAGGCCATTGGTGAGCGCTGAAGAGACGACTGAAACTTTTCCTCTGAGAGGCAATTGGGCCTGATTGAACACAGAGCTTTCCAAGGCTCTGAATAGTATCAGTTAGTGTCTCATAGTCCTGTTGGAGCTTAATTGACCGCTTAAGTCCAATATCATTTGTGCCCACATGAACAATAATAGTATGGGCAGTTGGGTGGATGTCAGTAAGAAGAGAGGCCAGCAGTATGTAATTTCCATTTGGAATTTCCACAAACCTGATGACGGAGTCAACTAAGAGAAACTCTGGTTTTCCGTCTGCATGGCCTCTAGGTTCGCAGAAGCCCATCGAGGCTGAGGACATCATTCTTTGTAACACCATTCCCAGTGATGACCACAGTTGTGCCCGCTGCGAGCACGGCCGTCTGCCAGTCCAGAACAGAGCAGTGCCGTTGGCGTCAGGGGTCATTTCTGTGGCTCGCCCTCCGGGGATGCCGAACGGGAGCCGGCAAAACACTCTAGTTTCTGAACACAAGTTGTTACAGCAGGTCACATGGTCTCGACAATCTTGTTGATCACTTTGTTACTTTTCAAGGTTGCCTGTAATGTTTGATCTTGTTTATTTGATACAGTACAGTGGTTTCACAGCCAGCTATAAAATGAAAATTGGAGGAAGTCATTATATAAGCCATAATCTTGACAGTTAATAGTTTGCACTGAATAGTTCTGCTATTACAAAGCACTTTGCTGTAGCCCGCTAAAGTGTTTTTTGAAATTTTAATCATTGTTT